>NW_020949753.1:3782895-3806803 GCF_900497805.2 Vombatus ursinus | reverse complement strand
TCTCTCTCTCTCTCTCTCTCTCTCTCTCTCTCTCTCTCTCTCTCTCTCTCTCCCTCTCTCTCTCTCTTAAAGCAGCTTACTTCTTAGCTCTTAACTTTATGTTACAATCAGGCTCTAGTCCCAATGTGTAGGGGATAATGTCTCACTTCAGGTTTTTCATGCTGCTGTTTTATGAGCTCTCTCTCTGGGGGCCTGACCTCAAGTACTACATTCCATCCCTGAGTCATGACCAAGGTCCCCAGCAATGTTGTAACTGCAAACACTTTTACTCCTTGTGGTCCCTCCTATAGCTGCAAGCTTCAGCTCACTCCTCTGCCCTGGAACCAAAACCAGGGACTCTTCTCTTATGAGTAACCACAACCAGCAGTGCACCCACTCCTTGAAACTCTACTTACTCCTCCTTGCCCACAGTCACAGCCCAGGACTCTGTCTGGTCAGTGCACTTGGGCCCCGAGTCCAGTGTACTAGCAGAGGGCCCTGCAATCTTCCTTGATCAGCCATCTGACCTCCTCCACAACTGTCAACTGGGCAAAAGTTCCTGAAGCTGCAGCTGCCATCTACACTGGTGCCCCCAGGGCTTGTTGTTTGTTGATTCTTCCTGAGGTATCTGCACTTTAATCAGATCAGACTACCCTTCAGGGAGGACAGGTGTTTCCTAACATCCTCCTAAGCTGCCTTAGGCTGGATGACTGTTTTATCCTGACTTAATTATTTCTGCCATTCTAATGTTCACTTTGAGGCATTATTTTAAATTATTTGTGTTTGGGAGAGCCAGATAATTTCCTGCCTTATTCTGCCATCTACCCAGAATCCCCTCCCAATATCTTCCTTAAACGTATACCCACAGCTACTTTGGTGCAGGCTTTCATTACCTCTAACCTAGACTATTATAATAGCCTCCTGCCTGACATCCCTGAATATCCAATTATCAATGCTGAAGTCTAAAATTGTGCATCATATCTTGCACTCGTGACTTCTCATTCATCTTGTACATATTTACATAACCTTGACTTTGTTTAGATGCCTTATTTTTTACAAGAAGGGCATCCATGTGATTTTCATAAAACAATAATGAACAATAATCAAAAGTGCTCAGAGAATAGGGATATACTCTTACAAAACCTATATCAAGCTGTACATTCTCCTCAAGAGGGCAAAGGGTTTTATTATATGGCAAATGCTTCAATGCATACTTCTTCTAAAGAAGGAAAGCATGCCACATACAGGAGAGGCAGCAGTGCTGGATCAGGAAGACCAAGGTCAAATTTTGCATCCAACACTTACTTTCATGACCAGGAACAGGTAACCTCACCTTTCTGAGCTTCGGTTTTCTCATCTAGAAAAAGGAGCCAATAACCTCAATAGCATCTATCTCACATCTATCTCAGCATCTATTTTCTATGAGGCTCAAGTGAGATGATGTGGTCCTTTGCAAACTTTGAAGTGTTACTTAAATGTCAGCTGTTTTTATTATATCTCTAGCACCTTCTACATATTTATGGAACTAAATCTGCCACCCAAGGCACACTGAACACTGGCAAGAACATTGCCTTTTGAGAACCAATGCCCTCTAAATATATGTGAATATTGATTTTTCCTTTTTTTAATTTTAAAATTAATTAATGTTTAGTTTTCAACATTCACTTCCATAAATTTTGAGTTTTAAATTTTCTCTCCCTCCCTCCCCACCCCCTTCTCCAAGACAGCGTGCAATCTGACATAAGCTTTACAAATACAGTCTTACTAACATATTTTCACATTAGTCATGTGGTAAAGATGAATTAGAATGAATAGGAGGAACCATGAGAAAAAAGAAGCAAAACAAAACAAAAAAAGAATGAGAGCAAATAATATGCTTCAATCAGCATTCATACTCCGTAGTTCTTTCTCTGGATGTACATAGCATTTTCCATCATGAATCTTTTAGAGTTGTCTTAGATCCTTGTATTGCTGAAAGAACTAAGTCTATCAAAATCAGTCATCGCATAGTGTGGCTCTTACTGTGTACAATGTTCTCCTGGTTCTGCTCACTTCACTCAGCATCAGTTCATATAAGTCTTTCCAGGTTTTTCTAAAGTCTACCTGCTCATCATTTCTCACAGCACAATAGTATTCCATTACATTCATATACCACAACTTGTTCAGCCACTCCCCAATTGATGGAGATACTCTTAATTTCCAATTCTTGGCCACCACAAAAAGAGCTGCTATAAATATTTTTGTACATGTAAGTCTTTTCCCCATTTTTATGATCTCTTTGGGATATAACCCTAGAAATGGTATTGCTGGGTCAAAGGGTATGCACATTTTTATAGCCCTTTGGGCATAGCTCCAAATTACTCTTCAAAATGGTTGGATCATTTCACAACTCCACCAACAATGCATTAGTGTTCCAATTTTCCCATAGTAACTCCAGCATTTATAATTTTCCTGTTTTGTCATGTTAGCCAATCTGATAAGTGTGATGTGGTACCTAAGAGTTGTTTTGATTTGCATTTCTCTAATCAACAGTAATTTAGAGCATTTTTATTTGATTACAGAGAGTTTTCATTTCTTCATCTGAAAACTGCCTATTCATATCCTTTGACCATTTATCAACTGGGGAGTGAATATTGATTTTTAAGAAAGAGCCATTTAAGGGGCAGCTAGGTGGTGCAGTGGATAGAGCATCAGCCCTGGAGTCAGGAGGACCTGAGTTCAAATCTGGCCTCAGACACATAATACTCATTAGCTGTGTAACCCTGGACAAATCACTTAACCCCAATGCCTAGCCAAAAAAAAAAGAGCTGTTTAAAAGTGTTTCAGACAGATAGCTAAAATCAAATACAGATACAAATGATGAAGGGATTCTCATGAATGGTGCATTCACTTGGCAGTGAATTGCACAAATAAGTTAGGAGAATAATTAGAACTTCTTATTGAAATTTGTCCCTCAAAAACCTCAAAATATTGCTTCTGACAAGCCCAATTCTTTTCTACTTCTTGTGTTCAGAATGGAGCCAGGAAACAATAAGAAAAACATTTTCTCCTCCTTCTCCTAGACCGTTCCCTTAAGTCATTCATAGTATGGGAAGACTCATTCCTCAAACTGATTAATGAGGAATTTCTTTAGATTACTTTAAAGCGACATGTGCTTAGGCAATAGAATAACAAACACAGCCCCCCAGTTTCACTCTCGATCATATTTTTGTTAGAGCCTGGGTAGAGTAGTATAGCACTGGTCTTTGAGTTAGATTGCTCACTCACAGGTCAAACCCCAACTTTCTAGCCATGTGAGCTTGGACCAGTCACTTAATTTTTTTGATCTTTTGTATCCTCAGCTCTTAGATGGGGCATTTTGATAATCCCTGCTTTACCAAGTGTGTGTGTGTGTGTGTGTGTGTGTGTGTGTGTATGAAGAAAATGCTTGAAACACTTAAATTATATACGCTATAATGATAGGCACTCAGCCATGTGGATAAATATTCTGACTAGGGTCAGTCATTCAACAAAATTCTGTAACAAAGTGCCCAGTATACGCTAGATATTGTCCTACATACTGGGGATAAAAAAAAAATATGCAAAAATGAATCTCTGCTGTCAAGGAGTTTGCCATTTTGATGGGAGAGATAATATGAAAATTATTATGTACCTGCAAAATATATACAATTGAAGGTAACAGGGAATCACCAGAATGTATTGACTTTGGGGATGACATGATAGGACCTGGGTTCAAGTCCTTCCTCTGACATATTGCTTGAGTGATTACTTGCCTTCCAGACAACTCTCTAGTACTATAAAATTGCAGGGAATTTGATGGTCAATACAAGCAGAGAGAATTTCCTCAACAGGGGGCTCATTATACAAATGAAATCACAGAGCCTTTAAGAAAATTTTGTTGTCATGCTTGTAGATCAAATCCACTTTATTTTTTCATTTTATCTTCTTCAACCGCCCCCCCCTTTCTTATTTCTTTAGTCTTCCTATTCATTCTGTACCTCATGGACTGCTATTTTGATGACACTTTTTGGGGCCAACAAAGTCCCTCAGTCCCTCTGGTACTTGGCTGTAAACATGTTAGCTAATATTCATTACTGGGTAACTCTCACGGTTTATTTTCTTGATTCCTGCTCACAGTTTGCTAAATTAAAAATCACTTAATTATAAGTATTTTAGCTATCCAACCTCAGTTGACTTACCAGGGAGCCTTGTGGCAGCTACAGAGAGACACCATCTGCTTCCCAGTCCCTGTTTCCCCTTAGGGCCTTCTCCAGTGCTCTGGAGGCTGTTGTTCAACAAGCCCCACCTGCCAGCTCCCGCCTTCTGTGCCCCAGGGCACACTTTCGCTTCATCCTGCTTTCAGTGTGTGAGGCAGCCCCACATACAGGACATTGGAACTCAGGGTATATTCCATTAACAATTGGCCACTGCTTTCCTAGCTGCCTCAAAGGCAGCTGGTGGTGCAGTGGATAAAGTTTTGGACTTGGAGTTAGGAAGACCTAAGTACCCATCTGACCTGGGACACTTAATAGATGTGTGACACTAGGCAAGTCACTTAACCTCTGTCTGTCTCAGTTCCCTCTTCTGTAAAATGGCACCTATCTCTATACTTTCCTATCTTGCCCATATTCTTCCATAAATCTAAAGGAGTTCACTCCACATGCTAGAGGGCTCGCAGTAGTTACCACAACATTGTGTGAATGCCAGTGACTATGAAAGCTGTTCATTGGCTACTCCTGATTCTCACCACATAATCATCCAGTACTACTTTCCTTTTAGGTCATATATTATCCTTTGCCCCTTTGTTATGAGGACAAAATAAGATTATATTTGTAAAAAAAAATACTTCTCAAACCTTAAATATTAACTATAATTATCATCTTGATAGTACTACAGTAAATAAAAGGAAATTAAGGTTAAATAGAAAGATGGTTTACAGATTGTCCTTGGAGATATAAAAAGAGTTGGTCTAATTGGTTTTATCTTGAGTCAAAGAACAACAAGAAACATAGTTTCATAGGATACTTGGTCAATTTGTATCGAGATGCTCATGGTGAGGTCGTGCAGGAAGACCAACATGAAAATAATTGCGGCTTAAGAACCAATATCTTTTTCAGTATATAAGGAGGTACAGAGATTCTAGAAAACCTAGATTTTAATACTCAATGACTTCATTGTGAGGGAATTAAAACAGCAAGTGGTAGCTGGGAATTGAGTGAACCACACTGACTCCATCTTGTGACTCAATTGTGGAGTTAGCTCAGTTCCTTTCTAGTAATTATGGGAATGATGAGAAAACTTTATTGCACTGTTTGAATTTAGTCCTGTGTGGCCGGGAAGCTGGACCACCTTTACCTGTTGCTTGGAGATTCTTCACTTGGGACCTAGGCTATGCCAACCACAAACTCAGTCAGATCCCATGATTGATACAAGGAGTTTTCTCACAATTATACATCTCAAGCAACCTATGTGTCTTATCTGAAAACTGGCCCCTGTCCTAGTCAAATCAGTTATTGTTTCCATGTTTTTTTGATTGGACACAGACACTTGGACAGAGTGGGACATCTCTTTTTCTGGCAAACATGGAACTGCAGGGAACTGCACCTGTTTGCTCTCCCCTTCCTAACTTGGAAAGCCTCTCCTCTTTCCTCCAACAGAAAATCAGATTACCTAATTTTGGATCCAGTTAATCGTTTTCTTTTAATTATTTAATATTATTTGATTAATTTTTTAATGCATAAAAACTGTCTCTCCCCCTGTTTTATGTCTCTTCAGTCAGATTGTGGGTAATCCCTCTGGTGAATGCAGATCACGATTCAGATCACAAAGTACAATCTATGCTTTCCCATCCTTTCTCAAGCAACCTATGAACTGTCTAGATGTGGAAACTGAGGCACAGGAAAGAGAAGTGCCCAAGGTCAATTGTTCTGTTTTGTTTTTCTTTCTAAAGGACAAACTCTTTGAGCCCAAGGGTCATGTTATTTTAAAGCATTTTAAGTTTTAATTCTCCATTAACATATACCCCAAATGGAGTATTTGCATATGACAAAGTAGAACATAAAAGGTATTATATATGAACTATGAATCCCTATTGCATACTGCTTGCTTTAAAAAAAGATACAATGTGTTCAATATGTTCCTTTAAAAGCTGTCATCCTTATCTGTGCTTACTTCTATATTTCTTCTATTGTCTTCTGTGAATTTTTAATGACAGTGGCCCCTTATGTTCTTTTTTTTTTATTAGCCTTTCTGTTGTTAAGACCACAAATTGTTACTCAAATTGTTACACCCAAATTCCCCCAACCCCAAATTGAAAATAAAAGGCTTTGAAACAAATAAGAATAATCGAGTAAAACAAATGCACACAGTGGCCATGTCCAATAATTTATTATTTCTGTGCCTTGAGAGTTGGGCAGCGTATTTCAACATACAACCTCTGGAGTTATGGGTTGGTCACTCTTTTAATCAGAGTTCTTAAGTTCATTAAAGTTGTTTTTCTTCACAGTGTTGCTGGTTTTAAATAAATTGCCCTCTTGCTTCTACTTGCTTCTTTCTGCATTATTTCATACGAGTGAAACGGGTGGACTGGCCAATGGGAACCCCTAGAACGTCAGGAGAAGCCTACTCTTTCTGTTGCTGCCAGTCAGCTAGAAAAGGTTAGGAGAAAATGCTATCCACATCCAGAGAAGGAACTATGGAGTTTAAATGCCGATAGAAGTATATTATTTTCACTTTTTTTGTTTTTTTCTTTCTTGTGATTTTTTCCTTTTGTTCTGATCCTTTTTTTTTCTTTTTTGGTAAGGCAATTGGGGTTAAGTGACTTGCCCAGAGTCACACAGCTAGTGAGTGTTATGTGTCTGAGGTCGGATTTAAACTCAGGTTCTCCTGACTCCAGGGCCGGTGCTCTATCCACCGTGCCACCTACCTACCCCTGATCCTTCTTTCATAACATGACTAATGTGGAAATATGTTTAAGTGATTGTTCATGTATATACAAATTGCTTACTGTCTTGGGGAGGTGGGAGGGGAGGGAAGGGAGGGAGGGAGATAAATTCAAAATTTAAAATTTTACAAAAAAGAATGTTGAAAACTATCTTTGCATGTAATTGGAAAAAAATAAACTACTATTAAGTGAAAAAAGAGAAAAGGTTAGGAAACTTGCTTCCATTAAGGCATAATGACCTGTAATGCAGGGTTCCAGTACTCATCTCCCAGGTGTGCTTCACTTAAAGCTGATAAGAAGCTAGCACATGGCCATGCTGTTGTTTCTGTTGTTGTTTTGTCTGTTCTTTCCTGCCTTAGGTGAAGGACTTTTGGAGGTGGAAAGGACTCAGCTGCAACTATATAAGCTTCAAAAGGTCAGGATAATAACCAGAGAGCCAAGAATAGGACTCCAGATCAGAATTTAATAGACAACAAAGCCCTGAGGAATGACTGGTACTCAGTCCAGCTGTGAGCTGTTCTCATAATCAAGACGATGAATCCTATGAGAGAGAAAGATATGTCTGTCAACTATGGCACATTCAGAAGTGTGATGGTATAAACTTGACGGGACAAATGCTTTTTAAGTATGAGCCCACTTTACCAAAGAACTGAGGTGGTATAGGGGAAAGTGTGTCCCTGAAAATTGGGGAAATAGTTTGTAAGTTCTATTCTTACTATATTGCGGTAAATACCTCTTAGAAAAGTGAATTGCTGTTATATTATTGAGTGATACTGGAGTGCTAAGGACTGGAGGTTATCTATGATATAATGGAGATACTAGTTAAAACTGACAAGAGACATAGAGAAAGCCACCAGAATGGTGGCTCAAGCTGAAAGTATTATAGAAAACCCCACTCACCTAGAATCCTGCAAACACACCTTGACTTTGGGTTTAGGAATAGCTAAGTTCCTTTTAGCACGTGCAAGAGGGGCTTTCCAAGATGGCGAGGAATTGTTGGACCTCTCTCTCTCTAGGAGAAGTGAGAACATGCTAAGAATATTCCTCTATGCAAAATAAGGGGGTTTACAGGGACCAGGGAGAGGATGCAAAGACATGCTAGGGATGCGTATTTCTAGAGGTCAGGAGTTTATAAGATTCTTTGGTAAATTATGTCATAGTATAGGGGCTGATCTTGGCTGAGAACAAAACAGTATGCAATGATTGCTTTTTCAAAAAGCATTGCAGGTAAGCACCAGGGACACATAGCTCAACTGGGTTGAGTTCAAGGTCTAATGATAATTTTATATTACAGGGGTATAGTTGGAATCCTGAAAAGGAGCAATAGTTTGGGGACCTGATGAAACAGTGCAAGTGAAAGTTTTAATAAGGAACTCAGTTTTAACAAAGGTACACACAACTGTTCCTAAGATTCTCTGAAATAATTTTCATCATTTCTGATGGCAAAATAGTATTCCATTATATTCATATACCAAAATTTGTTTGGCCATTCCCCAATTGAGAAGAATGTCTAGTTTCCTGTTCTTGGCCAGTATGAAAACAGCTGCTATAAATATTTTTGTGCATTTGTATTATTTTGCTCTTTCTTTGAACTCTTTGAGGATATTGGTCTAGTAATGACATCATTGGGTCAAAGGGTATGCACGGTTTTGTGGCTTTCAGGGCAACTTTTCAAATTGCTTTTTAGAATGGCTAGATCAACTTCATACAGTGGGATACACATAGCTCAAAAAATAGATCATCAGTGTGTTTGACCTTCCACATGTCCTCCAACAAATATAATTTTCCTTTTTTATTTCCTTTGCCAATATGATGGAGATAAATTGGAACCTCTGAAATACTGAATTTTCATTTGTTATTATTAGTGATTTGGTGTATTTTTTCCTATAGCTCTTAATAGCTTGGATTTCATCCTTTGAAAACTGCTGCTTCTTATCCTTTGATCATTATCTATTAGGGAATAGATTATGTTCTCATAAATTTGAATCAATTCTCTACATACATTGGATACAAGACCTTTACTAGAGGAACTTGCTGCAAAGATTTTTTTCCCAGTTAAGCTTCTAATCTAGTTTTATTGCATTGATTTTTTAAAACTCTCTCTCTCTCTCTCTCTCTCTCTCTCTCTCTCTCTCTCTCTCCCTCTCTCCTGTCCTCCTTCTCTTAGTGCCACCATACCTAGACTGGTTGCAGCTGTTTCAAGTTGTTTCCAAGGTCCACAATGAGATTTTCCAGACAACTAGGGTATATTCTCATTATTTTTTGCCCTTCACACTGATATCCCTGTAGACTATAGGTGTCTCTAGTCTATCTCCAGTCATGGCAAGAGTCTTCTGTCTTGTTTTTTACTGGATTGGTGTTGGATTTTTTGGTCTTTCCTATTGCCTATGGTTGACTTTTTGTGTAGTTCTGAAATGACAAAGTCCAGGGGGTCGTGTAGAGGCAGACATGATTGAACAACTCAACAACAGCAACCCTACTTTCAGGTTGCTGCTGAGAGGAGAATAAGACTTTGGGAAGAAGCTGAAATGAGAAGAGGAGCTGGTATTCTCCATCATGTCCCTACCCGAGCTTGCTACACTACAGTCTCTCTGTCTCTGTCTCTGTCTGTCTCTCTCTCTTTCTGTCTCTGTCTTTCTCTCCCAATGCCCCCCTCTGTTGAATAGGGATATCACTCTTCCAACGGGAGTGCTCTTTTACTATATATAGTTTGGTATATATTCTTCTATGTATATTTTCTCTGATTTCTGCTTTTCATGATTTGTCTTAGATAAATGGTCTCCTTGGCTATTTAAATTTAAAAAAATGATTACCTATTGACTAGACTCTGATAGCTCAATAGATAGCTCATAGACTTCAACCATCAGTACATATATCTTGGATACTCATTGAATAGAGACAATGAATTGGGCCTGGAAGTGAATGAGAGATAATATCAGAGGTATGCATTCCTTTCTAGCCTGCATTGCTGAATGTCCTAGCTTTCTCTGCAGTGCCCTCATGCCAGATACCTTCATCTCCTCAATACTCGAGAAGCCTCTTCATCTTGTAAGCTCCTTCCACCCCTGGACTTCACACATCAGAATACCCTCTGTCCTGAAGCCTCTCCCATTGATTGGCTAGTTCCTCCTAGAACCTTCATTTTAAGTGCGACATCAAAGCCAGTCATGTCTTCTTTCCTCTCCAGGCTATACTCCTGACTGTCCTGACCATGGGCTATACTGGACTTTCTCTGAAATGCTCCCATGCCAAATACCTTCACTTTCTGTCTCCTCCCATTTCACGATAAAAGTCTCCTATTCCCTACTGGTGTTGTTTAGGGGAACCATCCTACCTCATCCTTCTCCCAATAGGTACCTCTTGACAAAAGACAATTGTATGACCCTAAACATCCGTTCAGTATCAACTAAGACCCTAACCTCAGCAAGGCTTAACATATTCTCCAGCAAAAACTCTAGTTTTTGCTCATTAAATTTTTTTAAAATTTCTGCTGCTTCAAATTATTACTCAAATTGCAAAAGCAATTTTTTTAAAAATAAAGTTTTTAAAAAGCAATTTATTTTGAATTTCCTTCCTTTGGTGATCCAGCTTTTTAAAAACTCTTAAAAAGAGCCAAGGGATATTTCATTTTTCATATATTTTATTTTCTTTAATGCTCCTTAATCATCCATCACTACTAGCCCTACAAAGTCAGTGATAGTTCATTGCTTGCACCACTGAGAGATTTCCACATATATCTCTAATAATGTTGCACACCTCAATTGCCCCACTTCTACAATGAATTTAAGCAAAATATTTTTGCAATCCAACCCTGCTGACTACTGCCAAATATTATGGATCTGGCCTAACTTATTCAGTTCAGAGATTCAGGTTTGGGATTATAATGCCATGAGATAGATGGTGGAATAGAGGAATTACAGCTGAACTTTCCAAACATTCTCCTCTAACCAACTTAAAAATAACACCTTAAATTGAATTTTAGAGCAGCATAGCCAACAAGAGGTACAGTTGAGACATTTTTCTAGCCTAGGACTCTTTGGGAGGTTGGAAGGTGAGGTCTGTGACACTGAATAAGGGCTGTCTTGGAATGAATGCAACAGAATCACTTGTAGGCAGAAGCAGCAGCAGTGGTTTCAGGAACTCTCAGCCCAGAGACAGTAAGGAGATGGGACAACTGGTCAAAAAGAGATTAAAGGGAACCCCTGTCCTAGCACTGAGACAGGGTCAGGTGCTGTTAGCCAAACTCATTGTCCATGTCCACTTCTAGGTTGCATTTCTGGTGAATGGGAGAGGAGTGCTTGCAGTCACAAGGAGCAGAGACCCTGAGAAGCAATAGCATTTGTCTCTGGAAGGGATCATGGATCTTTCCTAGGTAAGGACCAGAGTACAGAACAAGAAAACAGTCAAGATCTCTAAATGCTTAGATTCAGAAAAGAGAGAAAGAATAAATTTTAAATTCCCCAATTAAATACAAAATGAAAATCCTGAAAATCAAAGGAGAGATAGATAAAATTGAAAGTTAAAAAAAAAAGCATCCAACTGATAAATAAAACTAGGAGTTGGTTTTGTAAAAAAAAAAAATTGAATTTACCATTGGTTAACTTGATTAAAACAAGGAAGAAGAAAACCAAGTTATCGATATCCAAAATGAAATCAAAGCAATTATTAGGGGCTATTTACATGTCAGTAAAACTGACAATCTAAGTATAATGGATGAATATTTACAAAAATATAAACTGCTCAGATTAAAAGAAGAGAAAACAGAATACTTAAATAACCCTATCGTAGAAAAATGAATTGAAGAAGCCCTCAAGAACTCCCTAAGGAAAAAAAAAACCAGAATCAGATAGATTTACAAGTGAATTCTACCAAACATTTAAGAAACAATTAAGCCCAATATTATATAAACTATATGAAAAATAGATAAAGGAGTCCTACCAAATTCCTTTTATGACACAAAATGATTTTGATATCTAAACTGGGGAGAGCAAAAAGAGAGAAAGAAAGCTATAGGCCAATTTCTTTAAAAAAAATATAGATGCAAAAATTTTAAATAAAATACTAGCAAGGAAATTACAGCAATATATCACAAAGATCATATATTATAACCAAGTGGAATTTATACCAGGAATATAAGAAAACTCTGAGGATAACTGATCAAATCAATAACAAAAAACCCCCAAAATGTGTAATTTTATTAATAGATGCAGAAAGAACTTTTGACAAAATATAACACCCATTTCTGCATAAACACTAGAAAACATAGGCATAAATGGATGTTTTCTTAAAATGATGTTGTATCTATCTAAAACCAAGAGCAACCATTCTCTGTAATGGGGATCAGCCTTTCTATTAAGATCAGAGGTGAAGCAAAGATGTCCATTATCACCACTATTTTTCAATATTATACTAAAAATCCTAGTTATAGCAATAAGACAAGAAAAAAATTGGAGGAATGTGAATAGGAAGCAAGGAAACAAAATTAACACTCTTTGCAGATGATATGATAGTATGCTTAGAAAACCCTAAGGAATCAACTAAAAAACAAATTGAAATAATAAATAACTTTAGGAAAGTTGCAGAATATAAAATAAGCCCACATAAATCATTAGAATTTCTATATATTACCAACAAAACTCAGTAGGAAGAGATAGGAAGCATTAAAATAATTGGAGACATTTCACATGTATAACATATACTGCTCATCTTCTCAAGGGATGGGACAGGAGCTAGACAGAGGGAGAGAATTTGGACCTAAAAATTAAAAGAAATTACACCTCAGGTGCTAGCTTCTGCAGAAATAAATTTCTGATTCCTTCCAGATGCAGGCACCCTCCCTCCCTTCCAAAACTACTTTGAATTAATTTTTTTTGACAATCACAATAGAAACTTGTCCTATTTATTTCTAGCAATTGTGTGATGGTAAAGATTTAAAAAAAATAATAGTGGCATTATTTGTAATAGCACAAAATTTGAAAAATAATCTACATATCCAGTAATTAGAAAAAAAATGGAACAATTTATGGCATATTAACAAAATTGAATATTAAAGCTGTAAAAATTAAAACCAACACCATACACATGAATAACTCTTTGAAGCCTCTTTACCTTAGCTTCTTCCGAGGCTCATCACAGGTGTCCCTTCCTATAAAAATTCTCCCTGATCCCCATAGCTATTAGTGCTGGCTTCCCACTTCAAATGAAATTGTGTATGTTCAAGCCAAAAGAATATGTTTCTTAATATGCTCCAAAAGTGCAGCTCTTATTCTGTCACTTCTATACTCAACAAACCACAGGGGTTTCCCATTAACTCTGGGAGTAAATATATGCTCCTCAGTTTGGCATTAAAATCCTCTCATGAACTGGCTCCAAACTTTCTTTACTCCACATTACTACCCTTTGTTCACTCTACAATCAAGTCAAATTTGTCTTCTTACTGATTCTTACACAAAAGACTCCATTTTCCATCTCTGTGCCACACAGGCAGGTTCTCATGCCTGGAATGCACTTCCTCCTCATCTCTGACTCTTAAAATCCTTACTTTACCAACTTTTATATGTTTTGTATATACATCTATACATGTATATTATCTTCCAGAAAGAATATAAATTCCTTGCGGTCAGAGGTGGTTTGATTCTAGTTTTTAAAAATGTACCATTTATATAATTTTTGTAGTTGTATGTTTATTTTCGTTGATACTTCTGAATTTATCATTATACTTTTAATATAAGTAAAAGTAAAAATTGATCTCCAAAAGGTAGTAGCTAATTTTCTTTTCCTGGCAGTAAACATACATATTTATTATGAGGGAATATGCCTAAATCTTCAACACCAAGACAGAAACACACTGAAAAGAAGATGCCACTGATCGTGTGAATAGACAACATATCTAATATTCTAATTAATATTGTTCTCAGGCCTCCATGTCCTCTTAGAGTTATGGTGAAGTATCAAAGATGTTCTGGAATTAATAATTAGATGAGAGGATGTTTTTAGAATATAAGTAGGAGGCAATGAGTGGGGGTGGCAAAGCAATTAAGTGTGTGTCTGAGGAGGGATGAGATAGCAGGCAAGTAGGGAAATAATGGGAGATTTAATAGAACTATTCCTAGGAGTTTGGTGCCAATAGAGGCCCATCTGAAATGTCCAACTTGTTAATAACTTCTCATGTGAACTATGATAATAAATTCTTGTGTCTTTCCCTTCTCCATCCAGATGACACGGAGTTGCCAAGGTGATATTCCTAAAACATACATCTGACTATATCACTATATAAACCCTTTCACCTACCTGTCATCTGTAGGATCAAATACAAACTGCTGCTTAGCCTTTAAAGTCCTTCACAACCCAGCTCCAATTTCTCTTTCCGGGCTCATTATACTTGACTCTCTCGCATTCATTCTCCCACCAAACTCATCTTGTTTCAGTTCCTCATACATCTCTCACTCCCCTCTCTGCACTTTTACATAGGTAAATGTCTGGAATGGTCTTCCTCCTCACCTCCTCAGTTCCCTTCCAAATTTAGCTCATGTAATACTTCCTATAGCTGTGGTCTTCCCTTGTATATTTTTGTATTATACGTATATATGCACACACATAGAAAACATATATGTGCATATGTGTATATACTTGTCTTCCCTGAAAGAATGTAAGCTCCTTGAGGGCAAAAATTGTTTCCTTTTTGTCTTTGTATCCCCAATACTTAACAGTGCATGACAGAAAATAGGGGCTTAATAAATTCTTGTTGCTCATTATCTTGCTTATTACCTCAAGTTCTGTATTTACAGGGCATGAGTCTGAAAGAGAGTGTTCTATTTTTTAAGTAATTAAAGAAATTCTGATATTCAAAATCTCAGAAACTCAGAGTTAAAAGAGAACTTGGAGCATCTAGGTGGTGCAGTGGATAGAGTTTGGGCCTACAATCAGGAAGACCTGAGCTCAAATTTGGTCTCAGACATGTACTGTGCAAGTCACTTAACCCCAACTGCCTCTTTAAAAAAAGATAGAGAACTCAATGATCATTTAGTGCAACCTATCACTGAACAAGAATTCTTTGTCTTCAGCAGTTTTTGACAGAAATATATAACTCCGGAGACATGCTTGAATAGACAAGTAGTCGAAGGATATGAACTGAGAAATAAAAATAAAAAAAACTTTGAGGTTTCATTTCAGACCATGCAAATTGGAAACAACAAAAAGTGCAAATTTTGGAAACGCTGTGAGAAGACAGATGTACTAACACACTGCTGGTGGAATTGTGAAGTAGTCCAACCATTATAGCTATCCATGGAGAATTTTGGAAGAAAAGTGTCTAAGCTATTCATACTCTTTCCCTTTACCCAGTAATTGTATTACTAATCATACATCCTAATAAAATAAAAGATGATAATAAAGGTTTATGATATACCACATGTGTTTATTGATTGGTCGATTGATATCAAAGTAGCCCACTCTTTGGTAACAAAGAACTAGAAACAGCAAGGACGCAATGATTCGAGAATGGCTGAAAAAACTCCAATATGTAAACATAACAGAGTCTTTCTGTATGATAAGACATGACTAATACAAAGAACCCAGAACACTGGAAATGTAACCCATGAACTCATATAGATTGGTATAAGCAGAATCAAGAGAATAATAAAGACAATGATTATAACAATATGAATGACAAAACTGATAAAAGAAATTGAACTCTGAGTAATGGGAAAGCCCATGAGATACCAGAGAACGGAGAATGAGACATATTTTCTTTTTCATGTCAGAGTACTATTTATGAATTTGTCCTTTGCTGATGAGATAATCTCTTTCTGAATCCCCCAAAATTCAATCCCTATAGGCTTCATTGAAGGTAATTGAATTCTGAAGAGATCAAAAAGAACTTTGAGAGGGCTTAAATTACCAGGCTGGAAGGTATCACAAAGCTGGAGGACCCAAAATACAATTTACCCTAAGGCATGTCAATTGACAGAAAAATGACTTTGAAATAAAATTTTTTACCCTATTTGTTCTATTTTCTTTGGCACATAGATAAAAAATATGCACTATAAATTGATGCAGCTTTGTTCTTAAGTTCTGATCTATTGTTAGAATTATTAAATTCTATTGTTAAAATATATATTAGACTATATACGTTAAAACATATATGAAAATATAATATATTAAAATGTTGTTAAAATAGAATATCTTTAAGTACTTAAATATATTACATTAAAATATATAAAATGTATTAAAATGTATTGTTAAAATATGTTATGAACACAATACATGTATGCAGCCATGACTAAGTCATTTAACCTCTCTGAGTGTGACTTCTCTCATCTGTAAATAGTGATATTACCACCTCACAGAGCTGTTCTGAGGATGAAATACGATATATATTAAGTTAAAAGTTAGGTAAAGTATGCTATAAACTTTGAAGCATTATTTAAAGGTCAATTATTAAATCATATACTAATAGATTAAAGATTGAAAATAAAACATAGGTAAGCTACATCTACCACATTCTCTAGTATACAACTGTTACAAAAAGATAAAAGATGAGCTCTCTAGCATGTTCCTTGTGATCACTGTTTCATTCTCTACATATTTACTCATCATTCTTTTAAACATTCTAGAATTTTAATTTTAGAATTAAATTTAGAATTTAATCAAAGTTAACCTTTCAGGTTTATATTTTTCGATCACTATTCTCTTTTATGAAACTAGGGTCAACATTTGCTCTAGTCCTAGCATGTCTCTGTTCTCCACTATGTTTCTAAGATCACTAACAATGGCAAACATATTCTTTCTGTACCACCAGACATATTTCATTTGGATCAGGTGACTTGAACTTAATCAGGGCAACAAAGTGCTCTCTCACTTTTTCCTTATTGATCTTGGGTATAAACTCCCTATTGGTCTTTTTTGTTTGTTTGTTTGTTATTGCAGTCCAGAGATCGCTTTCCTTGGTAGAGAAAACAGAAGTGAAATAAGAATTGGATAGCTGCATGTTCTTCCCAGTATCAGTTGTCATCCTAACCACCTAAGCAATCAGCTTTTGGGGGATTCCCCTCTTTTTTCCAAGATAACTAATTTTTTAAGTAATAAAACTTTTTCATTATCTTCAGCTTCCTGCCATTCCTCCTATAGGATCAAACCATTCTTTTGTACTCACCCTCTTTTACTATTCCTTGTTTCCATCTTCTATACATTCCTTTTAAAAATCTAGATGGGTTGGAAAGTTCCATGAGCAGTCACATGGGACTCATCAGACAACTGTGTCTTTTCTTCTTCATTGTAATTGTTTCTCTGACTGTCTTCCAATTTCATTCTTGAGAGCTTCCTATCCCTCCCTATTAAGCTTTTTCTTGTCCTCTCTAGAATTTTAGGCTACAAGAGCATACCTATCCTTTTTCTGATCCCTTTGAAATGTATGGTTTTTTTTTTTCAAATTTAGGTTGCATGTCTTAGTATTCCCAACTTTCCTTTTCATAAATTCTAAGATGTGGTGGTCATTTTCTCTCAAAGGTTGCCATCATTTTCAGTCAGTCAATTAACATTTATTAAGTGCTTGCTATGTGCCAGGCACTGTACTAAGCACTAGAAATATGAAAAAAAAAAAGGCAAAAGAAAGTCCCTGCTTCAAAGAGCTCCCATCTAATGAGGGAGAGAACATGCAAGTAAAGATATATAAAAGGACAAATACAACATAAGCAATGAACTAGAATTAAGATGGATTAGAAAAGACTTCCTGTAGGAGGTAGTATATTAGCTAAGGTTTGAGTGCAGTAAGAAGAGATGAGGATGGAGAACATTCCATACATAGGGGACAGCCATAAAAATGCCTTGAGTTGAGAGACGGACTGTCGTGTTTGTGGAACAGCAAGGAGGGCTGTGTCACTGGATCAGAGAGTATGTGAGGGTATGTAAGATGTAAGAAGACTGGAAAGGGGTGTGGGGGTTAGGTTATGAAAAGGCTTTGAATTCCAAATAGAAGATTTTGTGTTTGATCCTGGAGATAATAATCTGCCACTGGAGTTTACTGAGTATGGGAGTGATCACAACTGCTGAAAACAGCCCACCAAGACAGTGGTAATTTTACTGAAAAAAAAAATGAGGCCATTTGTTGAGGGCCCAACTTTTGATTTAGGATGGATGTATGGAACAGGTAGAATCTATAGACAGCATGTTTAGTCAATTTTCTTGCATTTTACTTTATTTTATTATTTAAAGGGAATACTTGGTAGGAGGAAAATAAGTATTAAAAAGTATAATCCAACTTTTGATTTAGGAAAAATCTCTTTGGCAGCTGAATGGAAGATGGACTGGAATAGAGAGAGACTTGTAGCAGGCAGACCACCCAACAGGCCATCACAACAGTACAAGCATGAAGAGATGAGAGCCTGTACCAGGCATGGTGGCAGTATCAGAAGAGAGAAGGGAGCATATGGTGAGTACTCTCAATAGTAACAGTAAAGTTTAAAGGAAGAGATTGTTTATGAGGAGAGAGAATGAGTTCAATTTTGGGTACATTGATTTTGAAATGTCTAATAGACATTCAGTTCAGGATGTCTGAAAGGCAGTTTGAGATGTGAGACTAGAAAGGTTAGGGATGGACAAGTAGATGTGAGAATCATTAGCATAGAGGTGATGATTTACCCATGGTAGCTGATGAGATCACCAAGTCAAGAAGTGTAGAGGGAGAAGAGAAGAGAGCCCAGGATAGAGCCCTGTGACACACCAATGGTAAGTGGGGATGAAGATCCAGCAAAGGAGACTGAGAAAGAGCAGTCAGATAGGAGAAGAACCAGGAGAGAATGGTGTCCCCAAAACCTAGAGAGAATAGAATATTAAGGAGAAGAGGGTGATTGACAATGTCAAAGGCTGCAGAGAGGTGATGAAGAATGAGGATTGAGAAAAGGCCATTGGATTTGTCAATGAAGAATCCACTGGTAACTTTGGAGAAAGCAGTTTCTTTGAATTATGAGATCAGAAGCCAGATTGTAGATAGCTAAGGAGAGAATGAGAAGGGGAGGAGAAGAGGCACTTATTATAGATGGCTTTCTCAAGGAATTTATCCTTAAAGGTCAGGAGTCATGGGATGACACTTAGTGGGGATGGAAGGATCAAGTGAAGGTTTTTTGGAAATAGTGAGACAAAAGATTGTTTGTAGGCAGTATGGAAGGAGCCAGTGGGCAGAGATTAAAGATAAATGAGAGAGTGGAGAGGGGGCAGTCTGATGAAGGAGATATGAAATAATGCAATCTCTTGTACAGGCAAAGGAGTTTGCCTTCCCAAGGAGCAGGGCCATATCTTCATATGTGAGAGAGGTGAAGGAAGAGATAGTTGCAGAAGGCATTTATCTGATATGAGATAGAGGGGAGAAGAGAGGGCTCCCCACAAATGACCCCAGTTTTTTTCTTCAGTTAAATGAAGCAAGTTTCTCCATTTAGAGTGTGGGGGAGGGAGAACCCTCAAAGTTTCAGGAGGAATGAAAAATTTTGGAAGAGCTGTTATGAAAAGTGGAATAAACTGATAAGTAAACTCTAGGATTATCTAGCAAGAGTGAGAGCCCAGTTGAGATCATGTAACATAAATTTATAGTGGACCTAGTAGTGGGAAGAACATGCAGCTATCCAATTCTTATTTCACTTCTATTTTCTCTGCCAAGGAAAGTGATCTCTGGACTGGAATAACAAACAAACAAAAAAAAAAAGATCAATAGGGATGGACCTATGGTTTTATGATTTTTTTCTACCTTTGCTCCTATTCGTGGGCTGTTTTCAGCAACCCATTGAAGAAGGAAAGGCCGGGGTTTGGCAGGGCACAATTGGTGATAAAATAAAGGGGAAACAAAAGAGGACAGTGTAGAATTGAACTGATTCATGAAGGGGTAAAAACTGTAAAGATAAGAGAGTGGCTAGTGCAGGGATGATGAGAGAACTAAGGGGTCAAGGGATTGGAGGTCATAGCATGGTGAAAGAGTAGGGTTTGGTATGGGAAGGCAGAGGGAGAGGTGGAAAAGTAGACTGTGTTCAGATAAGGGATTTTCAGAGTTCTTAAACACGATGGTAGCACATTTGTGGGTGATGTCAGGATCAAAGGTATGACCATCTTTGCATGTGGTTGTGGTGGGGTGGAGGTCATGGGAAATGAGTAGGTTGAGAAACTATGAGGTTAGGGTGTTTAAGGGAGTATTTAAGGGAATATGTTGAAGCTCCCTAGTATGAAAGCAGGAATTAGGAAGGAGAGAAAAATTGCAGGTCAGGAACTGAACTCATTGAGGAAGGAAGGGAATTGTTCTGGAAGTCTGTGGACAACAGCTACCAGGATTTTCATTGGGCAGTAGATATGGATTGTAGGGGTCTCAAAGGAAACATTACTGAGTGATAGTGGTAGGGAGAAAATCTGTAAGTAGCAATGGGGAATCAAGGAGTATCTCAACTCCTCCACCTTGACCAGTAAGCTGTGGAGAGTAAGTGAAAGTGCTGTCAGAGAAGGAAAAGATGACCAGAGAGGCAATGCCATCGGGGGAAGTGAGGTCTCAATGACAACCAAAAGATGAAAGGGGTGAGAAAAGATGAAAGATGAAAACAAGTTGTTGTTTTCTTTGTTGCCTAAGGAGTAGGCATTCCAGAGGGCACAGTGGAAGGAATAGGCAGCATTTGGTTGGGACTTTCGGGTGGGTGGGTTGAGGGAGAGAGAAATAAAGAATTGGGGAGTGGAAGATGGAGAATAGAATTTGGAATATGATTGATGGGTTTCAGAATCAACATGTAGGAAGTCTGTTAATCGTTAAGTGAAAGGTACCTCTTCTCTTTTATGCAGAGACTAGAGACAAGCAGAGCATGAAATGGAAAGCGAGTGGTGAGAAGGACCCAGTTCCTCCTTCCTAATGACCTTATCTATGCCCTTCCTCCAAACCCTTTGAAATTGGCTCTCTCAAGATCTGGGATGACTGTCATACTGTTTCCAGCTTGCTAGCTTTCTCTATCACAAATTCTAAGATAGAGTAGTCGGCATAGTGTTCAATAAACATGATCTGATCAATGATCAACATAATCATTCATGTTGGACTGTCCTGAACATTTTCCCTCAGTATTATAAGTCTTCAATTTCCTTTTGAAATTTGCATATAGCTACACTATTCCTGAGTTAGCTTCAGTTTTCATTTGTTTTCATTCAGCTGCCATGCTTCTGGACAATGAAAACTATGCACCATTATTAAATGTTATAAATGTACTTCTTTGCACATCTTCTTTGTAAACTCATGTGGACTAATCATAACAAGCTAAGAGCTATGGATTTATTTAAAGCTCAAATTTCACATTCTCACATTTATTTTCACAACATTCCTTGTGGTACGAGACATTTTACAGATGAAAAAACCAAGATACAGAGAAATTAATGTGTAAAAGACAGACATTTGTATCTGCAAATTCTCTTTTCAGATTGACTGTACAAAACCAGTTTAGATGGTTCGGAGTGTGATTGGTTCTGTCTAACAAGGAGGGTCAGAATAAAAACAACTGTGGCTCCAAAGGTGATAGAGTTATTCCTCCACCTAGGTACCAATATTTGTCAGTGTTAGTTTCATGGGTTTCCATGACCAAAGTATACAGCACCTAGTGGTCAGTCACCTAGTGGGTGATGAGTCTTGCTGTAGCAAATGAAAGAAATGAAAGGACAATTATATACTCAAAAAATGTATCCAGGTTAGCTGCTTACTGCTCAAATTAGTTGGAGAATTTGTTTTGCTTGACTTTATATGGAGAGATACAACTTAAGTGTAAACTAGGGCTGAAATCTGCCATCCTAACCTGGCCTTTATTGCTTTATCTTCTAGGCTGTAATAGATACAGAGAGATACAAATACCAAAACATACCTACCATGGAATTTAGAACTATGAAGCTTCTTTAAATCATGTTTGAGACAGAGGTGAAGGTAGAGCTAGTGGTAGAAGGCATTTGTCTGAAATGAGGCAGAGGGGAGAAGAGAGGGCCCTCAACAAATGGCCTCATATTTTTTTTCAGTAAAATGAAGCAAGTTTCTTCATTTAGAGGTTGGAGGAGGAAGAACCCTCAAGGTTTCAGGAGGAATGAAAAAAGTTGAGAAGAGCTGATAAATTGATAAATAAACTCTAGAAGTATTGTCAAGAGAGAGTGAGAGCCCAGTTGAGGTTCAGAAATTTATAGTAAACCCAGTCAACATGGTTCTACTATTTTTCTACTTTTGCTTTGATGCATGTGCTGTTTTTCAGCAGCATGTCATAGGAGACTAAGGTCTGACAGTCCCTAAAGGGGCACCAGCCTCTTCATTTGGGCTAGACACAGAAAAGTTAAGTGACCTGTCTGAGGTTGCACAGCTAATGGCAGAACCCAGAATTTTTCTCTCTCCTTTAGATTAATTATATTAAATGCACTGTTGATACTTTCAAACCTAAAATGTGGGGTGAAAATCTCAGAAGTATTATGAAAAAGTCTGTTAAAAACCCAATGTATTATGAGTTTGTTAGAAAAATTTTTTTAAATTCACTAAGAGTGGTTTGGTAGCCTGAATTATTTTTTTAATTACCTCAGTTCTTTATTTTAGCTGCACAGAGCCCCCATGTGTATTTCATTTTAGTTTTTATACAATCTCTGCATTTGGAATTTTGATAATAATAAGGCAATGTCAAGCCAAAATCCACTTAACTCAACACTTTTTAATACTTATTTTCCTCCTACCAAGTATTCCCTTTAAATAATAAAATAAAGTAAAATGCAAGAAAATTGACTGAACATGCTGTCTATAGATTCTACCTGTTCCATACATCCATCCTAAAGCCATTCATACAATGTAGTATTTGGAGCCACAATTGTTTTTATTCTGACCCTCATTGTTAGACAGAACCAATCACACCCCAAACCATCTAAACTGGTTTTGTACAGTCAATCTGAAAAGACTATTTTCAGATACAAACTTCTGTCTTTTACAGATTCAAATTTTTTAAGTAATTCTCTTATAAGAGCAGTTTTTTTTTTTACTTTGCATTGACTCATATATGCATCTCCATTCCCAAAATAGTAAAAGACGTAAAACAGGTAGAAGTGACCACAAAAAGCTCATGGAAGATAGGTGTAAGTATTTCCTAAAATTAAGAGTAAAATCTTTCTCTGCATGTCTCTCAAAATCTTTATAGTGCATGTAAACACTTCAGTTTTTTTGTCTCACCATGTCTCAAATTTCTGGCATTGAAACAAAACCAAGAATAACGGCCAGTATGCTTATAAAAATATTTAGAAAAATATGTCAATGTAGTACTTGCAATTCTGGAAAGGGATTTTACAGGGGAAAATGGAGAACCGTGCAGCCTCTGGAGTCAATACCCACTCCAGGACTCTATTTCTTTCTCCCATTGCATTTGCATTTTTCCCTTCCTCACTACACATTATGAATTCTTGAAATTCATATCCCTAACCTTGAACAGTAAAAAGCCCACATTTCGTCAGATACCTCCCCTGAAGTCCTTTTAAACCTTTCCCAACCCTTTCATAATAATAATAAAATTAATAACAGTGATGACAATAATAATAATAATAATAATAATAAAATAGGTCAGGGTCTAGTCTCATTTGTTGGGTGTCCACTGATGAGGCCTCAATTTTCCGAGGAATTTCTTCAGAGGCCTGGTGAGCACAAAAAAAATCAGCCCCTGGCATTGCACTTTCTGGTTTGCAATTTCTCTCAAGAGCTTTCTAAAAGCTCTTTCTAAAAATCCATCTCCAAAGGACACTTGACAGCATGTATTTAGCACCCTGATTTAATGCGGTTCCAAAGTTTACCTGCAGAACAATTTCACAGTCTTCTCCTCCTAACAATCCCAGACTCGGGGAAAAACAGAACCGCAATTTGCTTTAAAGGCAGGAAAAGAGCCTATTAGTCACATGCGCTTTTCCAGCACTGCAACAAACACACCTCTCCTTACAGGCACGCGGGCAGACACACACACACACACACACACACAC
>NW_020949753.1:3728123-3782885 GCF_900497805.2 Vombatus ursinus | reverse complement strand
CTCTCTCTCTCTCTCTCTCTCTCTCTCTCTCTCTCTCCCTCTCTCTGACTGTGCGCACACTGTGTATATATAAATTTCCTCCAAGCACAAAGGGGAGGGAACGTTCCCTCTCTCTTACCTTCAAAGCCAGCGATAAGGCAGGGGACTGAAGCAATGACCTTGCAGAGATCATCGCCTGGTAGCAGCGGCCACTACTCCTCGCCCCTGGGTGTCGGGCAGAAAACGGAACAGAAGCAGCCTCCCAGATGGCACGGGGTAAAACGCGAGCCGAGTGGCAGCCCCATTAATAAAGGAGGGGAGGCATCCCGCAAAGCCACAGGTCACCCGCTTCCCGGGAGCTGCGGACGCTGCCCTGCTGTGTGTCCCGCAAGGGGCCGCTGCTCCAATGGCAGGGAGGCTCCCCGCTCGCTCCTGCAGGTTTGGGAGCGTGTGTGTGGGGAGGAGGTCCCATCAGCTGTCAAAGCCTGGCACGCAGAGGCTGGAATGACCTAGGTTCAGCCTGCGGCTGCTCCTCGCTCCCTTTTGCTCCCTCCTCCCTTCCCTCAAAGAGCTAGCGCAGAGGTGGATTTTCCACGTGCCCGCCTACAGATCAACCTGGCAGGAACGTCGTCACCCTACCCCTATCCGATCCCGCGGCCTCCCTCTGTCCTCCAGTTGAACTTGCCTAGTCAACGAGCATTGGGAGCGCTTGCCGGCCACGGAGGTAGAGGCTCCGCCTCCCAGCCAACCCTTCCCCAGACTGGTCTGCTTTCTCCTTCCCCAGGAATCCTTCCTGATATTCCAACGCTGGGGAAACAGCAACCCGCAGTGGGTCTGGTCTGTGGTCAAGGACCTGGGACAGCCATCGAAAGTGTAGACAGGTTCAGCAAGGCGACAAAGGGGTAGAGAGAGTGCCTCAGCAGGGATTCCGTCCTTTCTACCTTGCTGCCTCCAGACTCCATGTCTGGGATTTTATAGCTGGCAGGATACTTCTGATAACACCCTGTGCACCGAAACTCCAGAGAGGCAGCAGGTTAGGGGACTGTGTTGGACCTGGAGTCAGGAAAATTGGGTCAGCGTCCCAGATAGGCAAGTCGCTGCTAACCTCACTGAGCTTCACTTTCCGAATTTGTAAAATGAAGATTTAAGATTTCACAGGGTTGTTGTAAAGAATATGATTTAGGAATTGTATAAATGTGAATTATTACTCACCTACACTGTAATGCTGAGTTTAGATGACTTTGATAACAATACCATAATCACTCCTGTATGAAAGGATTGCTGGAACATCTAAATGTCTGCAGATCTGATTCTCCTGAGCATGTAGAGTGTTAGATAAATAATATCTCTAAAGTTAAGATTGCTGTCAGATTTCCTGGAGGTACATAACTACCCAACTGACCTTTAAGAAAAAACACCCCACTATTTCTTACTTCTTTCAGTATTTAATAGATTAGTGGGTTTTTTATGAGGGAGGTAATTTAAAGAGTGCCCCCAATTAACTTGTCGAGATTATAGGGCACGATTGTCTCTTTAGAGGTATCTGAAGGGCATCTTTCCATTGAGAATGTGGAAATGCTTCACTAAATCATGACAGTGATGATGGTGGTGAAGATGATAATCCTAATTTATATGGGCTTGCAGGCTTTCAAAGGGCTTTATAAGTATTTTATTTTATCCTAACAACCATGCTGGGTTGTTGTGCTATTATTGTCTCCATTTTACAGAGGAAGAAACAGAGGCAATTTATGTTACTTGCCTCTTTCCCAGGCCTTGGAGGACTGGACACTAATAGAGCCCCTGGACAATAACATGGAAAAAACAGACTTTATTTTTTTTTTTTGCTTGTGTGGACCAAGAGAGGCATACTTAGACAATGTTCCTGAACACCAACTTCCTGCCTAGAAGCTGGTGGTGATGGTATTTACTGTGGTATGGGCCCAGACAATAACCTTCTAACCAGAGAATGGATTTTCAGTGTATCCTTGGGGAATCCTCTCCTGAGTATGTCCCAAGTTCAAGAGTTCATTCATCAGATTTTGCAAAGAAGTAAGAGGATCATCGTAGCATCTTATGACTGCCTTGGTGAATATAAGTCCCCGAAGCAACAAAAACAAAACAAATCAATTTGAAAAAAGCAATAAATGTAAAATAAACAACAGGAGTGAAAATCGAGATAAAAGGAAGTTTATTTCCTCAAAGGGAAAAAAAAAACTTTCAGGTAAAACCCAAAGATGTACTCATGTAACACAGTATTTTCCCTCTCTCTCTGTTTATATTTCTTTATTCTGAATTTTACACTTAAAAGAGGCATTACTATATAACAGTAGAACAGAAGATCAAGATCACACATGAAACTGCAGATCTCTATTATTTATGAATGGCTTTTCTTTTTTAAATATATAGTAATTTGAACATTTAATTCTCAAGGCAATCTGTAGGGTTTTTTTTCCTGGACCTTCCTTCTCCTTTCTTCTGTGAAGTTTCTTTTTTTAAACTCATATTTATGTCATTTTCAGTTACAAATTCCCTCCCCTGTTGCCTTTACCCATTGTTAAGGCAAGAAAAACAAAACCCATTAAAATTGTATAATCAGGTAAAATAAATTTCCATGTTAGCCATGTTCCACTTTCCCTGCCCCTCTGAAAAAGCAAAAAAAAAAAAATTCTATCTGTAGTTTAAGTTCATCAGTTCTCTTTCTGGAGATAAATGGCATAATTCATCTTGAGTATTTTGGAATTAGACTTACTATTACTATAAGAACTACTATTAGAATAGAATGTGGCTGGTCATTGTGTTGTCCAAGTTGATTGTCTTTACAATATTGCTGTTACTGTATAGATTGTTCTCTTGGTTCTGCTCACTTCACTTTGCATCAGATCATACAAATCTTCCTTGATTTTTCTGAAAATACTCCATTTTTTTTTTACAGCACATTAGTATTCCTTCACATTCAGATACCATAACTTGCTTAGGCATTCCTCAATTGATGGACATCCACTCAATTTCCTATTCTTTGCTGCCACAAAAAGAGCTTTCATAAATATTTTTATAATATAGTGTTTTCACCTCCACCTCCCCCTTTTTAAAAGTTCTTTAGAATGTAGACCTAGTAGTGGTATTGCTGGGTCAAAGGGAATGCATGCTTTGATAGCTTTTTGGGATGTAGGTCCAAATGATTGGACTAGTTCACAGCTCTATCAACAATGTGTTAGTGTACCTATTTTCCCACATTGCCTCCAACATTTATTGTTTTCCTTTCTTGTCATCTTGATCAGTCTGATGGGGATGAAATAATACCTCAGATTCTCATAATCTAGCCAAAAGCTTAGATTCTTAAAATCTAGCCACTGCTCAGATTCTTATATCTGGCCATTGCTTAGATTCTTATAATCTAGCCAATAGCTCACTAATGTTCAGACTCCTTAAGAGTCTACCCAATATGACAGATGTTCTAATAAACCTTGGCTTTGGCTGAAAGAAACCTTGGGTTGAATTCTTTTAGGCAGGACCCGCGTGTTCTGAGTTTGGGGTCCCAGCACCCCAAAACCCCTAAACCTCAACATTTTGGTGGCCCATAAGGGGAAACTGCCTAACCCCAAGTTCTTCTCCAGCTCAGACTGGAAGGTTTGTAAGCCTCACCGCTGCCCCTTCTTGCTCTGCAGCTGGGGTCACTCACTCTCCAAGCACCAAGGCTTGGAAGTGCTTTTCAGGCAGACAGTTAGGAGGTTATCTCGCACTCAGCCTGACACTCTCAGGCTCTCAGTCCACTGGGTTGGTTCAAGGCCTTGGACCTGGGTACACCTTCTGCAGCATAGAGGACAAGGACCTATCTGGAAGTGTATGCCCAATTCTGTCAGTTCTCTCAGCCCTAGGGAATAGGGGAAAACTGCAGTTACTTTTTGGTTCCCTGAGGCTTACTTACTCCCTTCCCCCTGCACCCTTGAATCCTTCTTCATGGAGGTTACAGGGAAAAGTTAGAATAGCTAAAAATATCTTGGCAGATTCTGGAGGCTTTGTGATTGATCGTTAAGGAGTTTTGAAATACCTCCTTATAACCCTGGTCACTCCCTTCCCTTGAATCAAGAGGGTATCTGTTAACCCCTTTCATAGGAGAAGAGAGTTTCATCCTTTACCCCTCACCTTTGATTTTGCCCTCCCCCACCTGGGAAAGGAAGGAGGAGGGAGGGGCAGCAGCTACAGCCCGGGTCCCACTGGCAATGCCCTGGGGCAGCCTTTGCCCGGAAGCATCACCCAGGTTCAGCACATCCTGCTCAAGGTAAAGAAACTGGCCTCTGAACTTGGGTAAGCATACTCTTTTAAATTTGTAGTTTTAACTGTTAATGATGAGATGTTGATTCTCTGTGTAAAGTAATTTGGAAACGCATTTAACAGAACTGAAGTCACCTGATTGGTAATGGGTTTGTTTCAAGTTTCAAATTGTATCAGTTATGTCAAGCAACTTTTCATAATTGGGTTACCACTAAAATAATTTGTCTATCATTGGTTATTGTTTTAATGTGTAAACTTGCCAAAAAGCTTGTTTGGGTTTTGTCTTACTGAAAATTTGCAAATATATAGGAAAAATCTTTAATGATTGGCTTTTTACACCAGGACACATTTAAGTTTGAGATGTAAATCCTGGAAAAGTTTTTCCTAAGTTGTGATTAGTGACACTTGCTGTTTGAGGTAAAAAAGCTCATGATTTTATTTTGAGTTGTCTGATGGGTCATAATAATCCATCGATAATCAATAATCTGCCAGCCGAGACATGCCAAAAGCTATTCAGAGAGAATGCAATACTGGTGGGAAGTCAGCTTCGGGAAAAGCTGAGAGGACAATTTTAGCCTCAGTTTCAGATGGAATCCTCCTGGCTCAGTTTCCCCATTAAGTTCCTTTGAAAGGGAATGTTACCCACCTGGCTATTCCTGAGTCTGGCTGTGAGGTGGATTTGATACAGCATAGTTGGAAAACTGAATTACCTGAATCCAAATGGAGCTAAGGAAGTTTTATCTTCACATATTTGGGCTCTAAATCTAGTCCCTGCTTTATATCTGGACCCTGCAGTCTTTCTGTCAGATTTGTGTCTTCCAGACTATAGGCCATTCACCTATAGTTGATAGCAAACAGTGGTTCCAGCCAATGTCCTTCCCATTGTTCCTTGAATGCAGCCTGTGCTTGGTTCCAGTCAACCTATTCTTTGGGACCCTCTCGAGGCAGGGACAGCTCTATGCCCCTTGCCAGCAAGAAGCAGTTTCAGAAACTGAGGCCTGCCCCTTACCTCAAAAGAATTTGGGGTCCCATTTATTTGAGGGACGAATGATGAGGATGGGATCTAGACCCCAAAAAGAAAAAACCCTGGACTTTCCCACATGGCCAAATCTCTGGCATTTGCCTGAGGTTATAATTCCATCAACTGGCCTTTCATTGTGGCTACACCCAATCTCCCAATTCTGTTACCTCCCTATGGCCCCAGGCCACTTCCCACTCTTAGTCCTATCTATAGGCTCCATTCTCCCTTGGTCACCTGGTCCAGGTCTCTGGAGTTCTATTACCTCATAGACTACTCCCTCCCATAGTCTTTCTGTATATAAGGTCCCATCTTGTCTCCATTAAGATGCTCAGATTCTTATAATCTAGCCAAAGGCTTAGATTCTTATAATCTAGTCACTGCTCAGATTCTTATAAACTAGCCAATAACTTACTAATGTTCAGACTCCTTAAGAGTCTGCCCAATATGGCAAATGTTCTAATAAACCTTGTCTTTGGCTGAAAAAAAAAGAAATAATACCTTGGAGTTGTTCTAATTTGATTTGCTGTTATTGTTAGTGATTTAAACCATTTTCTCATGTGCATTTTCTCATATGTGTATTTTCTCATAGCTTGATATTTTTTCCTCTGAAAATTGCCTATTCATGTCCTTTGACAATTTGTCAGTTGGAGACTGGCTCTTGTTCTTGTAAATATGACTCAGTTCCCTATATAGTTTAGAAATGAAACTCTTATCAGAGAAACTGGCTATACACATTTTCTCTCAGTTTCCTGTTTTCCTTCCAATTTTAGGTGCATTTTTTTATATGTGAAAAATCTCTTTAACTTTACGTAATCAAAACTGTCCTTATTATCTCCTGTGAATCTATCTTTCATTTGGTCTTGAACGAGTCCACTATCAATAGATCTGATAGGTAATTTCTTCTATGCTCTACTAATTTGCTTATGATATCACCTTCTATGTCTAAATCATGTGTCCATTTTAAGATTATCATGGCATACAGTACAAGATATTGGTCCATATATAGTACCTGCCAGACTACTTTCTAATTTTCTCAGTAGTATTTGTCAAATATTGAGTTCTTGCCCCAATAGCTGGGATCTTTGCATTTATCAAACACTAGGTGACTATGCTTAATTGTATAGGTACACTGTGTACCTAATTTGTTCAACTCTTCTATTTCTTAGCCTTTAACAAATTGTTTTCATGATTATAGCTTTGTAGTATAGTTTGAAATCTAGTATTGCTAGCTTCCCTTCCCTCATTTTTTCTTTTTTTACTTCCCTTGATATTCTTGACATTTTGTTCCTTCAAATGAATTTTGTTATTAATTTTTCTAACTCTATAAAGTAATTCTTTGTTTTTTGGTATCCACTGAATAAGTAAATTAATTTAGGTAGTATTGTCCTTTTTTATTATAATGGCTAGGCCTATCCATGAGCAATTGCTGTTTCTCCAGTTATTTAGTTCAATACTTATTTGTGTGAAATGTTTTTAAATTGTGTTCATATAATTCTTGTGTGTGTGTTGCTTGGCAGGTACATAGATAACTTAAATGGAATTTCTCCTTCTATGTCTTCTTGCTTGGTTTTGTTGATAGCATACAGAAATGCTTTATTTTATATCTTTTATGTTGAAGTTAATTGTTTTGATTAGTTTTTTTGGTTAACTCTCTAAGTAAACCATCATTTTATGAGTAAAAAAGTGATAGTTTTTTTTCCTCATTGCCTATGCTTATTCCTTCAATTTCTTTTTTTCTCCGTATTGCTTTAGCTAGCATTTCTAGTACAAGATGGAATGGTAATGGTGATAACTGCTTTAATTTTAGATAGATAATACTTATCATTTTAAGGAAAGTGCTTTGTTTTTGTGCTTTCTAGTATTTTAAACAGAAATAGGTTTTGTATTTTGTCAAAAGCTTATTATGCATTTACTGAAATTATCATTTTTGGCTGTTTTTGTTATTGATATGGTCAATTATGCTTATGTTTTTCCTAATATTGAACCAACCCCTGCATTCTTGGTTTAGATCCAATCTAGTTGTAGTGTATGATCTTTGTTATACTTTGCTGTAATTTCATTGCTAGTGTTTTATTTAAAATTTTTGCAATGATATTCATTAGGGAAATTGTTCTTTAGTTTTCTTTCTCTGTGGTGACTTGTCCTGGTTTAGATTTCAAGATCATATTTGTGTCATTAGAAGGAATTTGATAGAATTTCTTCTTTGCCTATTTTAAAGACCATTTATGTAACATTAGAATTAATTACACTTTAAATGTTCAATAGAAATTGCTTGTAAATTCATCTGGTTCTGAGTTTTTTTTTTTATTTAGTAGTTCATTTATTGTTTGCTCAATTTCTTTTTCTAAGATAAAGTTATTTACAATGCCATATCAATCAAACCACTAAAAATTATTTTATAGAACTAGAAAAAAAAATTTCATCTGTAAGAACAAAAGGTGAAGAAAATCAAGGGAATCAATGAAAAAAATGTTGAGGAAGTGATCTAGATCTCAAACTACACCACAAAGCATTAATCATCAAATCAGTCTGGCACTGGATAAGAAACAGAGTGGTTGACCAATGGAATAGATTAGGTACATGATATACAGTAAGTAACCAACCACAGAAACTTAGTATTTGATAAACCCAAAGATCCTAGCTATTGGAGCAAGAACTTACTATTTAACAAAAACTGCTGGAAAAACTGGAAAGCAGCCTAGCAGAAAATAGGTATAGATAAACATGTCACACCTTATAGCAACGTAAGGTCAAAAGTGGTACATGACTTGAACATAAAGGGTGATAGCAAAAGCAAATTAGAGGAGCATGGAAAAAGTTACCTGTCAGATCTTTGGATAAGGAAAAAGGTCATTGACAAAAGGAGAGATAAAAAGGATCACAGGAGGTAGGATTTCACTAAATTGAAAAAGTTTTTCACAACTAAAACCAATGCAGTCACAGTCAGAAGGAAAGCAAGAAAATGGGGGAAATTTTGCAGCAACTTTCTCCAATTAAAGTCTCATTTCTCAAATATATGGGGAAATGAGTCAAATTTATGAAAAATAAAAGCCATGCTCTAAATGATAAATGGTAAAAGAATATGATCAGGCAGCTTTCATAAGAATTTCAAACATATCAATAGTCATATAAAAATATTTCAAATTACTAATAATTGAAGAAATGCAAATTAAAACTATTTGAGATATCACCTCACAGTCATCAGACTAGCTAACATGACAGAAAAGGAAAATGATATGCTGGAGGTGATGTGAAAAATAGGCATCTTAATGTATATTAAACTACACTGGTGTATTACACTAATATGTATTGTTAAGTATAATGTGTACCTCATATTGGCAGAGCTGTGAACTGATCCAACCATTCTGAAGAACAATTTGGAAATATGCCCAAAGCACAGACTTCTACTAGGTTTATACCCCAAGAAATTAAGGGAAAAGGTAAAGGACTCATGTGTAACAAAAATATTTATAGCAGCTCTTTTTGTGGTGGCTAAGAATTGGAAAGTCAGGGTATATTCATCAATTGAAGAAGGGTTAAAGAAGTTGTGGCATATGATTGTGATGTAATACTATTGTGATGTAAGAAATTATGAAAGGTATGGTTTCAGAAAAATCTGGGGAGACATATGGCCTGGTATAAAATGAAATAAGTGGAACTAGGAGAAAATTCTGCACAGTAACAGCAATATTGTAATGATAATCAATGTGAAAGACTTAGGTACTCTGATCATTACAATGATCTACAACAATTCCAAAGTCCTCATGATGAAAAATACCATCTGCCTCCAGAAAAAGAGCTGATGCACTCTGCCTGCAAATTGCCCTCTGAAGCATTTTTTTCTACTTTATTTTCTTGATTGTTTTCACAACATGTCTCATGTGGAAATATATTTTGTATGATGTTATACGTATGTGTATCATTTTTTTTTATCTTCCCAATGTGGGGGGAGAGGGGAAAGAAAAAGAAAGAATTTGGAACTAAAAAATAAAAAGAGAACAAATATAAGAAAGAAATGGTTATTTAAGTATTCTATTTACTTTTCTGCTAAGGTAGGTGATTGACATTTTATAAATATTTGTCCATTTCATTTAGCTGGTCAGTTTTCTTGGCATATAGTTGGGCAAAATACTTCTTAATAATTGCTTTTCTTCCCTCTTCATTGTGAATACCTTTGTCATTTTTATAATGATAATTTGGTTTTCTTCTTTTTTAAAAAATCAGATTAATCAATTGTTTCTGTATTTTATTATTTTTTAAACAGCTTCTTGTTTTATTTATTAGTTCAATTTTTTTTTCAATTTGGTTAATGTCTTCTTTGATTTTTCAGAATTTCTATTTCAGTGTTGTGAGTTTTTAATTGATCATTTTTCTCATTTTTTTAGTTGCATGCTGAATTCATTGATCTGTTCTTTCTCTTTTTTTATTCGTGTAAGCATTTAGAGATATAAATTTCCCCCAACTACTGTTTTGACTGCATTCCACAAATTTTAGTGTATTGCTTCATTGTTGTCATTATTTTTAATAAAATTATTGACTGTTTCTATGATTTGTTCTTAAATCTTTTCTGTTGGGTTATTATTTATTATTATTTTTAGTTTTCAATTAATTTTCATTCTATATTTCAAAGGCACTTTGTTGAATGTCATTTTAGCATGTTGTAGTCAAAAAAGGTATATTAAATATTTCTGCTTTTCTGCATTTGTGAAGTTTTTATACTCTAACAAATGTTCAATTTTTCTAAAGGTGGCATACTTAGCTGAGAAATAAGTATACTCCTTTCTATTTTTATTAAATACTCTCTATAGTTCTATCAAATCTAAATTTCTAAAATTCTATTCATCTTAACATGCATCTTCTTTACTTTATGGCTAGGTTTATCTAGATCTGAGAAGAGTAAATTGAGGTCCCTTATTAATATAGTTTTAATATCTATTTCTTCCTTAAAATCATTTAAACTTCTCCTTCAAGAATTTAGATGCTATGGTATTTGGTGCATATATGTTCAATATTGACATTAGTTCATTATCTATACTACCTTTTAGCAAAGTGTGGCTTCACTGTTTATCTCTTTTAATTAGATCTGGTTTTGCTTTTACTTTGACTGAGATCATGATTGCCACCCCTGCCTTTTTTACTTCACCTGAAGCATAATAAATTCTGCTCAAGCCTCTTATTTCAACTACATGTATATCTTTCTGTTTTAAGTGTGTTTCTTATAAGCAACATGAAGCTGAATTTTGGTTTCAATTCCATTCTCCCTTTCTCTTCCATTTAATGGGTGATTTCATCCCATTCACATTCACAGTTTTGATTACTAACTGTATATTCCATCCTCCCACAACTCTCTTATACTTACACTTCTCTCTTTTTGCTCTATGTCCTCCTTAAAAATCTATTTTGCATCTTACTACTAATGTACCATTCTTTATTCTCCCTTTCTCAACAATAGCAACAATAATAACTAACATTTATATAACACTATTTGTCAAGCACCATCCTAAGTGCTTTATAATTATTATCTCATTTGATCTTAACAACAACCTTGGGAAGTAGGTATTATTATTACCCCCATCTTACCAACAAAGAAACTGAAGGACTAAATGACTTGCTCAGGGTCACAAAGTTAGGAAGTATGTGAGGCTAGATTTGAACTCAAGTCTTCCTGATTCTAGGCAGCTAGGTGGAACAGTGGATAAAGTGGACAATTCATATAAAATTCTCCAGGTTTCTCTGAAGCTATCAATTTTTTTTTCATTTCTTATGGTTCAGTAATATTCAATTATTCACATACCATAATTTATTTCACAATTCCTGTATTGATAGGCACCACTTTAGGTTCTAGTACTCTGTTATTTTTTTTTTGAAGTTGCTGTAAATGTTTTTGCATATATGGGTCTTTTTTTTCTCTCTCATTGATCTCTTAGAGGTATGAGCCTATTAGTAATAGTATCACTGGATGAAAGTTTAGTGATTTTCAGTGGATGGTTCAAGATGGCTTTCCAAAATGGTTGGACTAATTTACAGTTCTGCTTAGATTGTCTTTGTCTGCCTTTTCCTATAGCCCCTCTAATATTTTCATTTTCCTTTTTTGTCATTTTGGTATGAGATGGAACCTCAAAGTTGCCTTAATTTATATTTCTCTTATTATTTAGAGCACTTTCTTATGTGATTATTGATGTCTTGAGTTTGATTTCTTCCTTTGAAGAGTACCTATTCATATATTTTGACTTATCTATTGGGGAATGATTCTTGTTCTTACATATTTAAATCAGTTTTTACATATCTTGGATATGAGACCTTTACCAGAGAAACCTACAGCAATGATTCTTTCTCTAGCTACCTGTTTCCCTTCTAATTTGAGGCGCATTCATTCGTTTTTGTACAAAAAAGTTTTAATTTTATGTAACCACAATGGTTTATTTTATCTTCTGTGATTCTCTGTATCCCTTGTTTGGTTATAAACTCTTTCCCTATATATAGATCTGAATTGGTAGTTTCTTCCTTGTACTTATAATTTATTTATGATATCACCTTTTATATGTAAGTCACGTATATGTTTGGAGCTTATTTGGCTTTATGGAATGAAATATTGGTCTATATCTAATTTCCATCCATTTGTTTTCCAGTTTTCCCATAAGTTTTTGTCAAAATGGCGAGCCTTACCCAGATTACTGGGGTCTTTGGTTTTATCAAACAATGGGCTCCTAGGTTCCTTTGTTGCTATTGATTGCCTACCTGATGTCTTCTACTGATTGATCTCTATTATTTAACCAGTAGTAAATTGTTTTCTGATAACTATTGCTTTATAGTACAGTTTGAGAGCTGGCTTTGCTAGACCCTCTTCTTTACCATTTTTCCCATTATTTTCCTAGAGATGTTTGATCTTTGGTTCCTTCAGAAGAATTTTATCATTGTCTAAAAGTATAAAATAGTTCTTTGTTAGTTTGATGGCAGTATTAGGTAGTATTGTCATTTTATTTCATTGGCATGACATATATACCAGCAACCAGTATTTCTCTAATTATTTAGATCTATCTTTGTTTCTGTAAAGAGTGTGTAAGGGTGAGGTTAAAATCACCCCTAGCTCAATTTAATGTGATTCCTTAACTTGCAATCAATGAATCAAAAGACTTCAAGCTAAGTATGAAAAGTCTTTGAAAGCCATTTGATGAAGTGAAATGATCCCAAACAATGAGGCCTGTTCTGACTGTGGAGTTTCATTACATCTTCTGGGTCCTGTATAAAACCATCAAGTTAGTTGGGATGGGATCTTTTCCAGATGTTGAAGAGTCTGGAGGAAGTTAGAATTGCCATTTTCCCCCATCAATGTTTTAAACATCAATGTCTAAGATGAGCTAGCAACAGTGACTGCATCATCAGGAGTCAAGGATATATTGACTCATGTTTGTGTTAGGAATCCGGCAAAGAAATGAACATACTCAAGTGGAACTTTTTGAGCATTTCATGAATGTGAGAAAAAGACTTCTCAAAACCAACAACTAAAAAAAACAAAGAGAATTCTTTGCCATATGTGCTCCTAAGCTTGAGTCTGTTTTTCCCTGGATTCTATATGTACTCATGGGAGGATGTTTCACAGACTTTTGGGGAGATGTTTGCACCAACTATTCTTAATATAAAACATTAGTAAATATTAATTTTTAAAAGCTGTTTAAGTCTGGCTAAGATGATACTCAACTGATAAACTTGTTGTGGTTAAGAACATCAGTATGAGCCAGAGCCAATGACAAAAGAGAAATTCTGAGGGGGAGATGTAACTAGGCTATTTCTTTGGTCTTAACACATTAGTGAGAATGGGAATTGGAGTAAGGATCCCCAGAGATTATGTGGACTATAATTGTCTTATAGTTATATTCATATAGTTCCTGTATGTGTCTTGTTAGGTAATCTTTTCAATATATTATTGTTTCTGTAGTTCCTTTGGTGAAATCTCTCCTATCTCTTCCAACTTTTTTTAGTTGAATACAGAAATGCTGATGATTTATGTGGATTTGTTTTATATTCTACAACTTTGTTAAAGTTATTAATTCTTCAAATTAATTTTTGGTTGACTCTTTAGGTTCTCGCGATAGAACGACATGCCATCTGTCAAACAAAATGAAACAAAAGAACAAAAGCAATCATTTTGTTTCCTCTTTGCCCATGCTTATTCCTTTGATTTTTTCTTTGTTTGTTTGTTTGTTCATTTTTTCTTTCTTTCTTTCCTCTTATTGCTATTGCTAGCATTTTTAGCTAGGAAGGAAAGATTTACACTTACAAATATTGGATTAAACTGACCTTTCCCTAAATTAATTAGTATTTTTCTTTCTAAAGGGGTGTATAGGGTGTTCAAGGAAGACTGCCACCTCCGGTGTGAGGGCTTGCTGAGCCCTTTTTAGGGCTGCTCAACCACCTTTGGTGTCTACCTGGCACTCAACTTTAACCTGTGGCTCCAAGAATCTGTAGCATGTACAGCAGCAACACACTAGTAAACCATCTTGGCAGATGGGCTAAACCAGGTTGAGGGACACTGACAGATTTTAAACCTGTCAACAAGTTGGGGGGGCATCTACTCCAACTATGTGAAGACTTCCCCTGGAAGAATGGGTGGATGAGAATAATTTGCTCCAATGGCCATGAAGGTGGCTGAAGCAGGTGTGCTGTGAAGCATTTAGAGCTTGGTCAGACATCAAAGATACCAAGGTCATCCACTGCATTCCAGGTCATCACCAATCAGCTTGACTTTTGTCTTGCCACTGGACTTGGATTGCTCTGGAAGAGAGAGGGAGGCTGATAACTTTGTGCAACTCTGGCTTACTTAAATCCAGTTCATGAGTGGGTGACCTTGTGATGTTCCGGGTCCTCTTCAAAAATGAAGGGCAGACAACAACAACATATTTCTAAAACTAAAACCTGTGATTACATGAGATGAATATGAGTGAGAGGTCTTTTCAATATGATGAGCTTTCCAAAAGCTCCACTATTATGTAACATATTGCTTAAACTTCTTTATATTCCTCGAGGTAGAGCAGCTATGCGGCACAGTGGATAGAGCAAAAGACTTGAAGTCAGGAAGACTCATCTACCTGTGTTCAAATCCAGCCTCAGACATATACTAGCTGTGTGACCCTGGGAAAATCACTTAACCTTATTTTCCTTAGTTTCCTAATTTGTTAAATGAGTTGGAGAAGGAAATGGCAAACTACTCCAGTACCTTTGCCAAGAAAATCTCAAATGGGGTCACAAAGACTTGTACATGACTGAAAATGACAGAACAACAGAAACAATGATTCCTCAAAGAATTAAAGCTTCTAATGTTAACAAGTTTTGGTTCTTTCTTCTAAAAGTTTTCTATTTTATTGCCTTTATAGTTATTGTCTCTTCACCTCTTATCTAGTGTCTCTCTTTTAGAAGTGTCAAGAAATAACCCATAAGGTGTTCACCACCAGCCAACCTCATTACTGTAGGTGAGCCCACATACCAACCCACTGGTTTATGGGTTGGGATGCAATCAGATCCTCCTGCTTCAAAGTCAGCGTGGATTCTAAGACTGAAGAACAACAAAAAAGAAGGAGGCAATCTGTCATCCTACATCTCTCCTTTCCTTTTCAGCTAAACTGCACAAGAAAGTCAAGTGCCTCCACTTTGTCTCCTCTTACCCTTCTTAACCTTCTGTTTTCAATTTCATCATTTAACTGAAACTATCTTCTTCATTTTTACCAATTGTCCCTTAATTAACAAATCCAATGGCTTTTATTCAATTATCATCTTTATTGACCTCTTTGTAGCATTTGACACTAATGATAATGACCTTCACTTCTTAAATACTCTCTCCTTTCCAGAGTTTCAAACACTGCTCTTTTCTAGTTCTCCTTCAACCTCTCTTATCAGTCCTAAGTCTCCTTTGCTAGATCTTTTTCCATGTCACACCCACCAACTTTGGTATCCCCAGAACCTTTATCCTGGGCCTTCTTCTCTTTTCGGTCTATGCTTTCTCCCTTAGTGGCCTCATCAGTCCCCATATAGTAGGTTATCATCACCATACAGATGATTCCCAGATTTATATATCCAGCTCTACTTTTTCCTGAACTCTAATTCCATATCACCTTTTGCATGTCCTCAAAACACAGGCACCTCTAACTTAAAATGTTTAAAACAGAACTCATTATCTTTTCCCCAGAACCCTCCCCTCTCACCTCTTACTGCTGCCATCACCTCAGTCACCCAGACTCACAACATTAGTATCATCTTCAACTGTATCTTTACTCAACTCCAGACATTGAATCTTTTGTTAAGTCTTGTCATTTCTACATCCACAACATAGCTTGTATATGTCTCTTTCCACTGACTCAGCCATCATTCTAGTTGAAGACTTCATCACCTCTCACCTGGATGGACTATTACAATAGTCTTATATTTGGTGTCCCTCCCTTGTGTCATTCCCTGCTCCAGTATATTGTTCACTTAGCTGCCAAAGGGATTTTCTGAAAATGTGTCACTATGTCACCTACCTGTTTAATAAATTCTATTGGCTCCCTATTAGTTCCAGGATCTAATATGAAAACTCTCTGTTTGGTATTTAAAGCTCTTTAAAACATGACCCCCTTCTCCTTTTCCAGGTTTCTTAACACTTAATCCCTCAACGAAGTCTGTGATCAAGCTATGTTCTGTTCCCCATAGGTGTCACTCTATATCTGATTCTGCGCATCTTCATTGGCTGAGCCAATTTTAGACATCAGTGATTAACAACCCAGTTTCATTTAACCAATTAACATTAATTAGCTTTTTTAAAAGGACACTTACTGTGAATTTATAGTAAGAAAAGAAGTTATAGAAATTTCTTCCCACCCTTGGGGCACACTTTCCTCATACCATCTTGGTCCACAGGCTCCAAATTAATAAAGATTCTACATAGCATTTACCCCCACCAAATTAATTTCTAAATGTGGCATGGCTGATGAATGGATGAGTCTGCATTTCTACTACTGCTGGACTGGACAGCTCCCAATGACTTGATCTCCTGACTTTTTTTTTTTTTTTTAGGCGATTGGGTTTAAGTGACTTGCCCAGGGACACACAGCTAGTAAGTGTCTGGTCTGAGGCCAGATTTGAACTCAGGTCCTCTTGACTTCAGGGCCAGTGCTCTATCCACTGCACCACCTAGCTGCCCTGGTCTTCTGACTTTTTAAGGCTCACAAGTTTATAGGCACAACAGAGACAGAAGGAATAGCAGGGCCATGCACTCTTAGCTTCTGGCTCTGGGTGAGGGAGGACCCAAGTCTTCAATCGCCTGGAAGCCCAGAGCAGAGAAACCTCATTATCCAAGCCAGCCAGGCTAGAAAGAATCAGAGACAGAAACTCACCATAGCTGACTAGTGACTTTTAAACATACCTCAATTCCACCCACATAGTCACTTCAACATGTGATCTGCACACAGAAGTACAAGTAAAACTCAAGTTGCCATGATATGAACCATAGAAGGAAAGAAGAAACTATCAAGAATAGATATAAAATAGGACCATTTTAAAATGAGCAGATCCTCATTCAATATATTGCCACATAGTGCCACATGGATGTTTGGTGGGCTCAGCCTGGGCAAGGGAATTTCCAGAATTAGTTCAAGGATGGCATGGTGCTGTGTGAGCTCATCAATAGACTGTACCCTGAAAATCATGGCCCAGTGAAAAAGATGTAGGCTTCAGGCATGCCTGTCAAACACGTGGAAGTTTTCTCAGTTCCTATAGAAATTAGAATTCTATGGCATCAATGAAGACCTCTGGGAAGGAAAGAATATGGCCTGTGTGCAGCAGACACTGATTACATTTAGTGGACTAACAATGGCTCAGGGTGATGGGTTCTTCTCTGGAGATCCTAACTGGTTCCCTAAGAAGTCTAAGGAGAAACACCAAAACTTTATGGACAACCAACTATAAGAAGACAAGATTGTTATTGGGCTGCAAATGGGCACCAACTATGGGATGTGTCAGGTGAGCGTAATAGGTAATGGAAGGCCATACCAGATCCTCTGATTACCTCACTTCCTTTTCCTCTCTTGAATGGTTAGTATATTTTTAGTAGTGTCATTCCCAGGAAACCATGGAACTCTCAAACCTTTTCTATTCCCAACTCTTCCCCTTCAACCCCACTCTCCACCCAATGGTGGATCTGCCAATCTTGTTGAGTTTGTAGGTCCAAAGCCAGTGCCCTTTTATCTTGAACTAGCTAAAAAACACTCCTTCTCCCTCCCAGTCAGCAAAACTGGACCAACCACCTTATCATGTCTCTCTCCTAGACCAAAACTGGTGGGTATTTGACCTTTTTAACCTTGCTATTCATTCTCCCACCCTGACTTGTCCTCTCAGTTGGGGATTTGTGCCCCTTCTTTAGGTCAGGGTTCAGGGCACTGCATTGGTAGGAGCATAAACTTCTCCACAAGGAAGTTCTTTCTGTTCCCCCTACCCTCAGCCTTGCTACTCAGTTTATAGCCTGTGATGGCTACTGTCCTAACCATAGCTGGACTTTGAAAACCAGACATCTGGAAAAGCCTCTTCTTGGCAGGGGCATCCTCTTCTACCTATTCCCTTCCTTGCCCAGTAGCCTGGGACAAGGTGGGGGGGGTGACAGGAGGGAAAGGGAGGAGTACTGGCCTTCTCTTCTCTCCTCTCCTCTCTCTTTCCTCTCTTTCTCAAAAGGCCCACCTGAAGTCTGGGATTTAAGGAATGTGATTTTGCTGATCTGAATAAAAATTAGCAGTCTTTGTAAAAACAAAAAAGTGTTGGGAGATGATATCAGTAATTACTTGGTATCTTCAGTAGAAGATCTGAATGCCATATTTCTAAATTAAAAACAACAAAAAAGAAACATATAGAAAAAGCTAGAAAATAATAACATAAGAAATTCTAGATCCTCTTAATCAACACTTGAAAATAAAAGTTGACACATAGCCAACAAGATAGAGAGCTAGATATTTTCTCCAGTTCTCAAAAACCACACCAAATAGGAATTACAAATTAGAAGTAAAGCCATTGCAGCTCTGTACACAGGTCAAGATATCAAGAAGACTGTGGAGGTAATAATCTTATTAATTCACGGCCAAGAGGACTAGTTCTTAACTTACTCTCTCAGAATTCACTCCCCTACCAACCTCTATTCTTTGGAAAGATAGTACAACCTTAGTCTCAGGACTGTATACTAATATCTATTTAGCAACTTCTTTGATGCTGAAGCAGTCTTTGCCAGCACACACTTCCCCTTCCCCCCCCCCCCAGTTTACCCTCCACGCACGTACTCTGTGGCAACAAGCAGCAAACCTCAACTATCACTCCCTAACTTCATACCTCTTTCCTCACAAAGTTGGGTATATATAGGAAAAGAGAAGCATTCTTTTCCTATAGAGGCAGTATTCTATAGTCAAAGAACTAAAGAACAGAAAGCACCAGTATATGTATATCAAATAAGATAATCATCAGGTAATTTGGCCACAAGGCCTCAGGGAAAAGGGAATAGCATACATACTATATGCTCCTGTGAAGGGAGAGATACATCTAGGGTCATTTCTGTCCTTCCAGAAGTCATTTTGGGCAGAGACTGAAAGTGGTGGAAAGTAAATTTGTCAGTGTGGGAAGAGACAGATACACCTTTGAGTTCCAGTCATCAAAAAGGAAGGAGTCAGAAAGTGAGCAATAGGGGAATATAAGGGTAAAAGACTGAAATTACTGAAAATTCTAGGCAGAAGAAAAAACCATTAAAAGCCCTGAGCACAGGCAGATAAACTAACCAGGAAGATATTAAAAAAGAAAGAGGAGATGGCCTCTTGGAAATCTAAATAAGATGAAGCAATGCTAAATAGATAACAATATAAAGGAAATATAGCCAGTATCTGATAAGGTAGGGCAGAGGAGTCAAACAAGCAATACTCCTAAGTGCTGAACCAGATTAAAATATAACTGGAAATATTTAACAAAATAAAAATACAATAAGACTTAGATAACGTTAAAATGTATTTTTAAGTTAATATATGGCCATGGAAATACTTATTTATGGCTTGGTGGCTCTCATTTCTATTTGAGTTTGATACCACTGAGGTAGAGTCTTGTAGATTCCCAAGAGAACATGGAATTACAGTAGGATGTGGTTCAAAAGAGATTTAAGAATAACGAAATCAGAAGTTATGGCTTTTGGAGTAGAAATAATTCTCAGAATAATTAGATAAATCTGGGGGGGGGGGGAAGCATAAATAGACTAAGTGGTGGTAGAGAAAGAGACCTGAAAGAGAATACAATGAACTTCACAACCAGCCCTACCCCCACCCCCTGCCCCAGAAATGAATCAATTATTTTAGTGGAACTAAAGTGCAGAATGGGAGGATGCATAAAAGGAAGAGAGAAAGTGGAAAATACAAGGCGATGTGTGGTATGCCCTAATCAAGTCAATGATAAACAATGAAGTGAAAACTCCTTGAATAGGGTGAGGAGTGACAGGAGAATGGATGAGGTGACAAAGAGGGGGATTAAAGTAGCAAGAAAGCAAAGTGAAAATCTCAATTTAGTAGTGAGAGTTCCACTGAAAAACTATGGGGGCACTATATGCTCCTGTGAAGGGAGAGATACATTCTGTTTCCAAATGAACTCCTAAAAAACCCTATAACCTGAAGAAATTTGTTGCTCAAAAAGACCACTACCTTAAAGAAAGTGTTGTGCCTTTATGGACAGCATTTTTCCTCAGTAATCAGAGCTTCAGGCAGCAAACGAACATGCAGAAAAACAGGAAGGTATACATATAGAGATGATATTTCATAGCAAATGGGAAAGAAAATGATCATGGGGTAGAAATGTACAGTGCAATCAAGAACAGAGGAAATTTCCTACCATGGATCAATATCTATCCTCTCTGTCTTCTGTAGGAGCTTGTACTTCCATGAATGAGGGGCAACAGAAAAAAAGGGGAGGGGGAGTCATAATCTAAAAGATAGTAACATAGGAATTGTTTAGAAGAGGAAATTCAAAATAGGTACTTTAGAAATTTCAATTCTAGAAGGAATACAGAGGGGCAGGTAGGTGGTGCAGTGGATAGAGCACCAGCCCTGGAGTCAGGAAGACCTGAGTTCAAATCCAGCCTCAGACCAAACACTTGACACCTACTAGCTGTGTGACCTTGGGCAAGTCACTTAACCTCAAGTGCCTCAGCAAAAAAAAAAAAAATAAGGAACACAGAGACTGAAGATAGAAGGAAAAAGTATGAGGCCCATGAATCAAAAAGTAAAAGTTGAGAATAGACACATAAGGAAGAGAATTAAAGAAAAAAATGAGGTAAAGAAATCTTTTTAGAAAAATGCACAGAAAATGAAAAACAAATTAACAAACAAAAGAAGTTCAAAAGGAAGGAGGGTTTTAAGAAATTACTTAGAAAAAAAGAGGGAAAAAATTCCATAATGATAAAAAGAAGAAAGCAAAAAGAATAAGTAAAGTTAAACTCAAAAATCAGGGGAAAGGGTAACAAACAGAAAGGAGAAGACTTGAGAGTGAGGGGAAGGGAGCCTGCGATAATAGAGTTGGCTTAAAGTAGATTGAACAAATATAACTAATATAACAAATATAACTTCCTTCTTTACAAAGGAAGAAGAAAAAAAATCTAAATTTTGAAAAAACAATATTGGAAACATGAAGCAAATATAAACCCAACTCTCATATAGCCCATTGATAGGCATTGATATAATAATTTTGCAGGATTTTGCTACAAGAGTTCTGCCAAAGCTTTTTTAATTGAAGCCTTATATGATTGTGGAAAATGTGAGAACCATTGAATTAAACAACCTAATAAAAAGAGAGTAACAAATTGGATAAGAAAACAAACCCTACAGTCTATGTCTTACAAGACCTAAAAACCAGAAACACATGGAGAATAAAAATGAGGGGTTGTAACAAAACTTACAGTGCATTATTGGATGAATTAAAAAAACAAACAAGAATCACAATCATTTGCTATCAGGCAAAGCAAAAGAAAAAGTTCACAATATCAATAGAGATAAATTAAGAAATTGCGTTATACAGAAAGATACCACAGACAACAGTATCAACGTAAAACTTACTTGCTCCAAATTTCTTAGCATTAAAATTCATAAAAGGAAAACTAGCCCATTTACAAAAAGACAAACAGTAAGTTGACTTTAACATTTCTTTAGGAGACTCCAGTAGGAGACTTCATTATTCCTCTCTAAGTTTTGAATAAATCTAACAGAAAGATAAAAGAAGGGAAATATAAAATTTTAAAAAAATTACTGGAGGAAATGGATCCAAAAGAATTACGGCATCTTCTAAATGTGACTACTAAAATATGTATATACTTCTCAGATAAATATATTATAATATATTTATAATATTTATAAAGATAAATAAATAGATAATTTATAAATATAAATATATATTTTATAAATATGTCTTTATGTTTTTAATTTTAATATTTTATTTTTCCAATTATATATAAAAACAATTTTAACATTCTTTTTTTCAAATTTTGAGTTCCAAATTTTATCCCTCCTTCTATCCCCTTCCCCATTGAGAAGGCAAGCACTTGGCAAAGATTATACATGTGTAGTCATGCAAAACACATTTCCATGTAAGTCATGCTGTGGAAGAACACACAGACAAACAACTCTCCCCCTGCTAAGAAACATAAAGAAAAGTATCTTTGATCTGCATTCATTCTATACCAGTTCTTTCTCTGGAGATGGAGAGCACCCTTCATCATAAGTCCTTCAGAATTGTCATAGATCATTGCATTGCTGAGAATAGTTAGGTCATTCACAGTAGATCATCATATTATATTGCTGTTACTATGTAAATGTTCCCCTGGTTCTGCTCATTTCACTTCGTATCAGTTCATCTAAGTCTTTCCAGGTTTTTCTAAGAGCATCTAAATGCTATTTCTTATAGCTCAATAGTATTCCATCACAATCATATACAACAACATGTTTAGCCATTCCCCAATTGATAGACACCCCCTCAATATCCAATTCTTTGCCACCACTAAAAGAGCTGCTATAAATATTTTTGTACAAATAAGCTCTTTTCCTTTTTGTTTTTTATCTCCTTGGGATACAGACCTGGTAGTGGTATTGCTGGGTCAAAGGGTTTGCATTGTTTTGTAGTCCTTTTGGCATAGTTCCAAATTGCTCTTCAGAATGGTTGAATCAGTACATAACCACCAAGAGCGCATTAGTGTTTTAACTTTCCCGATTCCTTCCAACATTTGTCATTTTTCTTTTCTGTAATATCAGCTAATCTGACAGGGTGAGGTAATAGCTTGGCTTTGTAAATTTGCATTTCTCTAATCGATAGTGATTTAGAACATTTTTTCATATGACTATAAATAGCTTTGATTACTTTGTGAGAACACTGCCCATTTATACCCTTTGACCAGTTATCTTATTTCTATAAATTTGACTTAGTTTTCTATATATTTGAGAAATTAGGTCTTTATCAGAAAAACTTGCTGTAAATTTTTTTTCACAGCAATGATAACCTAATATTCATTTCCTTCCATCCTCTTTTCTCCTTGTTTATCCTTCTCTCTCTCTCTCTCTCTCTCTCTCTCTCTCTCTCTCTCTCTCTCTCTCTGTTTCTCTCTCTCTCTGTCTCTCTCTTCCTTTCTCTTTCCTTTTATCCTGTCCATTCTCAAAAGGGCTTTGCTTCTGATTTTTACCTCCCCCAATCTGCTCTCCTTTCTATCAGCACCCAAATTCTTTTATTCCCCTCACCTCTACTTTCCTGGATGGTAAGATAGATTTCTACACCCAACTGAGTGTGTGTTATTCCCTCTTTGAGCTTATTCCAATAAGAATAAGCTTCACGTGATTCCCTTTAAATCTCCCATCTTCCCCTCCACTGTAGAATCTCTTTTGGGTCTCTTTTATGTCAGATAATTTACTCCATTCTACCTCTCCTTTTCCATTTATCCCAGTGCATTCTTCTTTCTCATCCCTTAATATTATTTTTTTAGATAATCATCCCCCATATTCAACTCACACCTGTGCCCTCTGTCTATGTATATGCCTTCTAGCTGCCCTAATAAAGAGAAAGTTTTTAGTAGTTACAAGTAAGATTTTCCCATGTAGGAATGTAAAGCTTAACCTTATTAAGTCCCTTATGATTTCTCCTTCCTGTTTACCTTTTTATGCTTTCTTTGAATCTTATATTTGAAAGTAAAATTGTCTATTGAGCTCTGATCTTTTTAGCAGGAATGCATGAAAGTCTATTTCATTGAATGTCTGTTGAATACTCAGTTTTGCTGGGAAGGTGATTCTTGGTTGTAATCCTAGCTCTTTTGCCCTTCAGAATATCATATTCCAGGTCCTCTGACCCTTTAACATAGAAATTGCTAAATCTTGTAGTCCTGACTGTGGTTCCACAGTATTTGAATTGTTACTTTTTGGCTGCTTGAAATATTTTTTCCTTGATCTGGGAGCCCTGGAATTTGCCTGTAATATTTCTGGGATTTTTCATTTTGAGATCTGTTTCAGGAGCAGTGGATTCCTTCAATTTCTCTTTTATCCTCTGATTCTAGAATATCAGGGTAATTTTCCTTAATAATTTCCTGAAAGATGATGTCTAGGCTCTTTTTTGGGTCATGACTTTAAGGTAGTTCAATAACTCTTAAATTGTCTCTCTGTGATCTATTTTCCAAGTTGGTTATTTTTCCAATGAGATATTTCACATCGTCATCTTTTTTTTCATTCTTTTAATTTTGTATTATTGTTTCTTGATACCTTATAAAGTCATTAGCTTTCACTTCCTCAGTTCTAATTTTTAAGGAATTAGTTTCTTCAGTGAGCTTTTGTACCTCCTTTTCCATTTGGCCCATTCTACTTTTTCCAAGAGTTCTACACTTCATTGAATTTTTGTGCCTCTTTTACCATTTGGCCTATTTTTAAAAGTTTTTTTTGTTTTTTAGTATTTTTTGTGCCTCCTTTACCAAGCTGTTGACTCTTTTTTCATTTCTTTCTTGCATTACTCTCATTTCTCTTCCCAATTTTTCATCTACTTCTCTTATTTGATTTTTTTTAAAAAAAATTTTGAGTTCTTTTATAGCCTGTGGCCCATTCATATTTTACATGATATTATAATATTATATATTATTACATTATATAATATAAATTATATAATTAAGTTAATTTTTAAATCTATAAATTATTGATTTAATTAATTCAATAATTTATTAAAGTAATATTAAAATGCATTATATAATATTATAAATAAGTTATAATATTTATAAATATTTATATTTTTAATTTTTTCTGGAGGAAAATTGCATGTATGTGACTTTTTGATATTTTAGTGAATGTTTATATCAATCTCCTCATCAATTACAAAGATGATAACAAGGTTTCAGTATGGTGGTTTGGCAACAATAAGATAACCAAGCATCCATCCATTATTTCTTTTTAATACAGCAACAAACTTCAGAGGAACCAGCAAACTCTAATACCTCTTCATCTTCAGACCTGTCTTGTAATGTCCCCAAACGTAGAATAAATAGACCTAAACAAAAACCCATGGTCACCATAGTCATGACTTGAGTCATCCACTAGGCTTCAGAATAAAATTTTTTTATCTAGGGAGTGGGACTAGAGATGTTTCAGGGCCAGATAAACTTCCTAAAGTTTCCAGGACTACTCCAGAATGGAGGAGATTTCCTTTTACCCTCCATAGATTAGATATATGTGATAAGATGAGAGTGAAAATGGGCTAACTAGAGGAGTAAGGCTCTGTTCTCAGAATATTTGTCTGCCTACTAAACTGGGCGTTTTTTTTAATTTGTTTCTCACAAGTATGAGTATTTAATTCTTGGTCAGTGTTAGATGACGAATCCTTTTTGCACTTGAAAGCATGGATGGTGGATTATAGTCAAGTAATGCTTAGTGTACCACAGTGCACTTTGAAGGTATTTTGAAGGTATTAGTGTATTTATGAGAATAAGAGGGTATGAATGTTCTGAGAGAGCAACAGAAAATATTGGTCAAGTGATTTGAGTGTTGACAAGTTTCCTTTTCCCATTCATTTTTCCTGGAAAGCAGAACATTTGTATACCCGATGGGTTAGGGATGAATAAATGAGCCTTCACTTGCCTATTTTTCAGTATTATTGTCTTTAATCATTTACCTCAGTACTTTGGAAAGTCATAGAAGTTCTCTTCTGAAAGTTATTATTAATTATTCCGATGTGCAGAACAGCTCATAATTCACTATCCCCAATTTGAACAAATATTTGCTAAGCTTACATTCAGAGACTCTGAGGCCAAATGTTAGAGGAAATAAAATGATCATAAAAGACATGCCCTTGTCTTCATGAAAATTGCAGTCTAACCAGTGACTATGATACAGTATAACCATAATATAAATAACCATAATATAAAATGATATATAAACGCATAAAAAGTTATGAAAAGTCATATGGAAGTAACATCAGTACTGCTGAGGGGATACAGGTAGGATTGAAGATGGTGAGGGAGGGTATTCCAACAAAAAGAATCATAGAAGCAAAGGAAGCATGACAGTGTGTGATATGTATGGGAGACAGAAAATAGACTAGTTTGTGTGAAATGTAGTGTACAGTTATCCCTTTCACATTACCAGGGTTAGGGACCCAGTGCTCCGGCAACCTGGAAAATCTGCATAAAATTTTTGGCCCTCTCTTTGTACCAGAGAAGAAGTTTGAATTATCATGGTATTAAAAGATAAAATATACTGATATTATACAATACCATATGTATATTTTATGCATTCCTGAGTTTCTAAACTTTTTTTCTGTCACCTGCTGGCCTTCTTGTGTCATCCGTGGCTTCTGCAAAACTCCCCCCAAATTCCCATTTAACTTTTTATGCTGCCCTGCAATACTACAATGGAGAAAGTCACAATCGGGAAGGAATAATTGTACATGGAGGAAAGCCAGAAAACTGCGGTGGTACCCAGTTGCGGAAGACCTTGAATGTCAAAATAAAATATGTGAACTGTGCTGGATAAACAACTGTTGAAGGGCTTTGAGCAGATGAGATCTGTGCATAAGGAAGATTAATCTGGTAGTATAAGGAATGCCCTGGAGGGAGAGAACATGAAGGCAGGTTCAGTTAGAATGTTTGTACAAGGGTGGTAGGAGTAGGAAGAAGGAGGAATTGATAAAACAGGAGAAATATGGTGTAACTCAAACTCACAAACTTCAACAACTGAAAGCATCGGAGGGGGGGATGCTGCAAGAAAAGGAATAATTATAAGTGTTATGGGAACATTCACAGAGCCTTTTGGCTTGGTTCAGGCTATGAAAGGACTTGGTGCTCTGGTATGCAGCAAATATTGAATTTATTTGGTCAAGAGAGTGCTAAAAGATGGAACAATTGCACCTATGATTTTTTTTAAAATGAATATAGCAGTGTCTATATCAGCAACCTTGGTCCCATGTCTAGTAAGTGTATGAGGTCAGATTTGAACTCAGGTCCTCCTGACTCCAGGGCTAGTGCTTTATCCACTCTGCCACCTAGTTGCCTGGCCCCTGATGGTTTTAAGTTAGGCATCTTTGAGATTTTCATTAATATTCTTAGGCAACCAGTTCAGTACTATAATGAAAAGATCATGTAGTAGGCTCTGAGTGATAACTTCATCTGACTCTGGCACTGTATTATACTAACGCACATGAAGAAATGCTCTAATTTGAACTCCTTAAAAACTCTGTTCCAACTAATCAATTCAATTCAATAAACATTTATTAAGAGCCTACAATGTGCCAACCACTGTGGTCTATACATAAGAAAAAGAAAGATGGTCCCAAAGCTTATAATCTGATGTGAGAAAACAACACACAAGAGGAAGCTGGAAAGTGGGGGAAGGAGGAGTGGGAAACCTGGGAATACCTTTGGGGGCCATCTTGTTGGATTGACTTGAAACTAAGCCAGGCTGGAGGTGCAAATTGGAATAAACTGTGAAGTACAGGTTCAGCCCTTTAGAAAGAAAGGCTCTGAGTAGAATTTAGTACCCCTGCCCCCAGCCCTCCAATCAAAGGGGAGAACCAGGTAGAGGGGGTTGGGAAAGTCCCGAGTATGTCCAAGGCTGAACACCATAAAGAGATTTCTGGTGATTAGCTTGTCCTGGAAGGGCCATCTTGTTCAATCGAGTTAAGACCAAGCAGGGCTGCAGGTGTAATTACACTGAGAGTTCCTTTATAGCAGAGACTGTTTGTCAATATAGTTGGCTTAATAAAAGCTTATTGACTTGACTATAGCCCTCTCCTATCCAGAGAATTCATTGTCATCACATAGACAAAGAAATTATCCTTTTCAAAAACAAATTTAGACCTATTTACAAAATATGCAAAGGAAGGATATTTAAGTAAATATTATTGTAAATATGATTAAAATAAATACAACTGAACAATGGAATGTTATGAAAATTGCAAGTGCTTTGTTCTGTCCAGAAGAAGTATATATTTTAGTACACCAATTGTAAAATAGCATACAATGTAAAGGCAGAAACAAAGAAGTTTCCAAATTCTTTATTTTCATCTATTTTGACTAGCAGGTGAGAAAGCTAAGGTTACCTAGAATGGTGAAATCAAAGCTAAATAGTTAGAAAGCTACAGTAATGAAATAGATGATGTTTTCTTTTTAGCATATTCTTAGAATCTCCTACCCAAAGTTGTGAAAGGTTTATTATGATCAGCTTCTCTCCTATTAAAAAAAAATTTCCCATTTAAAAATGATTTTTAACATTCAAGTCACGCACTTATTTTTAATTTATTGTGGGATATTATGTACAATGTTGTTTTTATTTCTGCCAGACTGCTTTCCAGTTTCTTAGTAGTTCTTGACAAATAGATAATATATGTTTTTAGGCTCATCAAATAAACAGTGGGTCACTGAGTTCAATTATTTGTGATTCTTCCTTGTCCAATCTGTTCTATTGATCTACTTCATTATTTTTTAACCAAATGGTTTTGATGATTAATGCATAACCATAGTTTGAGTTCTAGCCATGCTGTCCCCCCCCCATTTATTTTTCTTGATATTCCAGATCTTTTATTTCTCTAAGTGAAGGTTATTATTATTTTTGTAAAACTCTGTAAAGTATCCCTTTTGTAATTTGATTGGGATAGCACTAGTCTGTAAATTAACTTTGATAGTATGGTTTTATTATATCGTCACAACTGAGAAAAAAAATTAAAAGAATTTATTGTAAAGCCACTAAAATATCTACATGATTCTTCTCAAAGTAATAATTATTTGTGTGGGCCCCTCAAATGTTTAGGTTTAGTCTAGAAAAGTCTAAAGTGTTTAGCATAGTGCTTGTAACATAATATAAGCTCAATATGTGATTCATCTCCTTTGATTCCCCTTATCTGGATAAAGTTTTCTTTTAAGTATTTTAAAATGGGTGTCTGGCATCCAAATGAAAATTCCTTCATAGTAAAAGAAACATCTCTGAAATGAACTTGTGGAAAACATAAATGGCAAATTCTATAAAAAGTCAAAGAAGTTTCTATAGGATTTATTGTCTCTAAAAAAGTTGTATAGCAATAAAATTAATAAATGGAAAATAATGCTATCTATTTATTCTCCTTTTTGTCTTCCATGTATCATCTTTGATCTGAACAGTTAAAAAAAAACAACTTCACAAACCCTAATGCCAAATATGACATTGACATGTACTTCCTGAATATTTGATTGGTGTTCCACGTGACATTCAAGGGATTACTTTAGCAGAAGCAGCTCACACCTATTTTGTTTCCTATTTTCTACAAGCCAACAGAAAAGTAGGTTGCCACTTAATCATAAATTAATTGACTAGCAAGGGAGTGTAGAATATAATTTGGCTACCAAGTAGTGACACACTTAAACATCACCTAAGTGGTATCATCAGAGTGTAGGTACTCTGGCTTTCCCATGGGCTACATGCAGGTTTCCACTTCTCATCAGACTGTGTTCTCCTACAATGTCTCTACACTCCTACCTTCTACCCACATCAATCTCTTGCAGCTCCTGACCTAATTGTGTAATCTCTGCTTCAATATTGATCTGAGGGCATGGAAATGAAAATGGATTATTGCTGTTAATTACTGAAATTGTTTGACTCTTGCCTCCACTCCATGTATGTGAGATATCTTTCTTCTTAAATTTATTTTATTTTCAATTTATGGAACAAAACAAGCATTTCCATAACACAGTACAATAAAAAAGATGATTGCTCCTGGCTAATCCTCTCTATTCATTTCACTTTTTGGTCTCATATTTCATTGTACAAAGAAATTGAAACAGGAACTAGTTCAGAGCTACTCCATAGAATGCTCCATTGAAACTCCTCCTACCAATCTTCTGACTACCTAATGGCTGCCAGGGTATGGGAGGATTAGCAAAATGAAATGCATGTTTGGGTCCTTGAAGGTTAAAGGCAAGGGTGTTGCTATCTCACAGCTCCCAGATCCTCCATGCTCCACAAGAACAGGCCATTCCCAGCACATACACTCTGAGCATTCTTGGCCACAGTTTGCAACTTCATTCCAAATGGCAAATGAGAACCTTTTGAGAAGAATCATGAAGACATTTAGTAAGAGTAGGTAACATTTCAGATGTCTGTTATCACAGTAGTAGTTAGTCTGTCAGTCAATAAATACTTATTAAGCTCCTCCTCTGTGCCAGACACTGGCTTAACCACTGTGGGTAAAGAGAAAAAAAAGTCCCTGCCCTCAAGGAGCTCACAATCTAATGAGGCAAACAACAAGCAAATAAACATGTACAAACAAGCTAGATACAAGATAACTAATAATAATTAATAGAGGGAAGGCACTAGAATTAAGAGGAGTTGAGAAAGGCTTCCTATAGAAGATGAGATTTTAGTTGGTACTTGAAGCCAGGAGATGGAGATGAAGAGGGAAATCATTCCAAGCATGGCAGACAGAGACAATTCCTGGAGTTGAGAGAGGGAATGTCTTCTTCAAGCAATAACAAGAAGGCCAGTGTCAAATGGAAGAGTGGTGGGAAGTAACATGTAACATGATGGGAAAGGTGGGGTGAAGGTGATAGGTTATGAAAGGCTTTGAATAATGAACAGAGAATCTTGTATTTAATGCTATAGGTGATAAGGAGCTATCGGAGTTTACTGAGGGTGGGGTAAAGGTGGTGTCATGATCAGAACTGTATTTTAAGAAAGTCACTTTAGTGGCTGAATTGGGAATGGATTGAAGAGGGGAGAAACTTGAGGCAGGCAGACACACCAGCAAGCTATTGCAGTAGTCCAAGTGGGAGATGATGAGGACCCATATCAAGGTGTCAGAGGAGAGCGGGGGGTAAATTTGAAAGATGTCACAAAGGCAAAAATCTACAGGCCTTGGCAACAGATTGGGTTATGAATGGTGAGAGACAATGAGGAATGAAGAATGACACCTAGAAAGTAAACCTAGGGGAACTGGGAGGATGATATTGCCCTCAACCATAATAGGGAAGTTAGGAGTGGAAGAGGACTTGGTGGGTGAGACGTTAAGTTTTTTTGGACATTTAGAAATTTAAATTTTCTACTGGCCATACAATTTGAGATTTCTGAAAGACAATTGGAAATGCAAGACTGGAGATCAGCAGAAAGGTTAGAGCAGGATAGGAGATTTAAGCAACATCAGTATAGAGATGGTAATTATATCCACGGACGCTGATGAAATAGTACAGAGAAGAGATCTCAAGACTGGACCCTGTGAGACACCTAGGGTAACAGAGCATGACCTAGATGAGGATCCAGTAATGGAGACTGAGAAGGAGCAGTCTGATAGATAGGAGGAAGAACCAGGTGACAGTGGTGTTCCAAAAGCCTAGAAAGAAGAGAATATTAAGGAGAAAAGAAGAGAAATAGCAGCCCCAAGCAGTGATCAAATTGCCCCTACTCCGCTGATTCTCTATGCACTTCTGTCTCTGACTATCAATCTATCTGTCAGTTGTCTTTTGTTTATGGTGATTGAACCAGTACTCTAATGGAAAAGATTAGTGAAACCAATTCCTTGGAAAAACCTTTGTGGGCCAGGAATCACCCCATAGGGTAATGCCTGAGAAAAGATGAAAAGAGGCAGGACTGAGTTCTTGGCCTTCACATTAAATCTCACCCAATGTCTTAACCTCTCCCATGGCTTCATTCCAGTCCTACTCAGATAAGTCCCTCTTTACTTGTCCTATAGACTGTTTGGTAGTTGCCCTTATTGTCCATCAGACTTCCATAGAGATGAAATGTATTGAAGATTCTGTTGCACATTCCAAAAAAAAAGAGTGTGAACCATCCTTTGTTGGAGAGCCTTGATGTATTCGAGAATGCAGAAATGACACCACCTGAAATGGCTGAGGTGCCTCTCACCAATCTTTCTGTACACTTGTTTTTCTCTTCATTGTATCTTGGCACATCATGAAGTCATAATATTCATCATCTTCCACCATGTTCCTCCATAACATTGTACAGGCAAGTATATATATATATACATATATATATATACATATATCTAAACCGGAGCTGCTGCTGACTCCTCTGTGCTTGACAAGACTAAGTGTTTGCTGACTAAGGTGGTTATGAGGCAATTTTCACCTTTTTGTGAAATTGATTTACATCTTGTAAGCTTCTGCCGGGACTGAGGATAGTCTCTGTCTGTGTGTTTTCTTTCATGTGTTTTCTTTAGATTTGGGGGGGTCAACAGATTGCTTAAATAGGTCAGGTTAGAGTTGCTTCAGGTACACACCTTAAAGAACAATGCTATAGATATAGGAATTTAATTTGAAGACAGAAGAAAATTAATTGGATCCAGAAATAGCACCCTCATGCAAGCTTAATATGGAGAACTTTAGTAATTTAACAAAAATGCCTAAAATCTAATTATCCTTTTCACATACCTTCATAGAAAAGTGAAAAAAAAAACTCAGAAATCCTGGAGCTTCACTGATGGAGAGGACTAGATGACCTTCTGGCCCTTAAGTTGCCTGTTTCTGTAACTGTTAGAACCATTGCAATAGTTTGGAAGTCAATATTCTTAGATAGCATTATACAATGAACAGGTTTTTTAAAAGGCCAACAATACACCTCTCATCTTCTGAGTCCTTACATATACCTTATTTTAGCCTAGAAGTTACTTCTCTGACAGCTCATACTTAAATATCATTAGGTATACAGGTAAAATTATACCCGAGCTCCACTCCCTGCCTTCTACACCCTCATAACCGCCCACATTCTTTTTATCTTGTTAAGTATTTCTGAAATCTCTTTAATCTTATTATTTCCTTTGTTTTCTTCTCCCACTCTTTACTGTCGTTAATAACTTCTTTATTTCTCCACTTTTTTGACTTGAATATTATTCTGATTAAGAAATGTCAAGCCTCAACCTCCTAGTTTTCCTTTTTTCAAATGTATTCTTAAAACCCACTCAAATGCCTGTCTCACCAAGGTCCCCAAATGCCCCGATAGTTTTTTTCTTTTCTTTTTTTTTTTTTGGAGGCAGTTGAGGTTAAATGACTTGTCCAGGATCCCACAGTTAATTAGTGTCTGAGGCCAGATTTGAACTCAGGTCTTTCTGAATCCATTGTATCACCTTTGCTGCCTCTGCCCCTAATAGTTAAAAAAACAACAACACGTGAATAAACTATATTTTATCTTTTACCTTCTAATAAAATGAATATATATTTGTGTGGTATATAAAAAAGTTGTCTGATAAAACCACATTCTGGCATAGATTCGACCTTTGCTCCCCAAAGATGAGGCTATCACAGTGTGAACTCTGTGCAGCTTCAAATACAGATGAAATAACAGACTTGTCACTCAAGTGCTCTACCCTGGGAGATTCATTACTGTATAATTGGTTCCTAAGCGGTGATTTTTTTTTAGCAGCTATAACTCAAGAGCACTGAAGTTAGAATGAAGGCATCTGGTTTGAAATCTCAGCTCTGACACTTACTACATGTGAGACCTTGGGAAAGTCATTTAAGCTCTTAGGTGTGGTTTTCTCACCTAAAAATGAAGGTATTGAACTAGATGGCCAGCTGGGTCCTTTCCTCTCTTAATCTATGACCTTACAATCAATTAAGATGTTCAGTACATGTAATTTGTTGCCTATAATAATAAAAATAGCTAACATATAGTGTTCACCATGTGCCAGACACTTTGCTATATGCTTACTATGTGTTAAGTACTTCACAATTATTATCTTATTTCATCTTTATAACAACACTGGTAGGTAGGTGCTGTTATTGTCCCTATTTTACATATGAGAAAACTGAGGCAAGCAGATGTTAAGTGACTTGCTCAGGATCTCACAGATCACAGCCTGATTCCTGCCAGAAGGGAAAGTAGAAGGTTGGGGCCCAAAACTAACCACTCTGTTCTCCTCAAAGAGAAGGGGTACCAGACTAGAATTATATCACTTCTCCTCGCCACTCTCATTAAATATTGCTAATCAGGAGGAGATAATTTTCAAATTATGAAGACCTCAAAAGTTAGGCTGAAGAGTTTGCATTTTATCAGGTTTTTGAGCAGGAAATGTATAAAAGAATGTAAAAAAGAGGAGGAGGTATTTGTAACCACAAAATTTGTTTAGCTAATGTTTTTTGTGTCTTTTTGTGTTAACAACACTTCCTCACCATCTTTAGCTATTGATATTTTCTTGGTCACTTTCCAGATATCTTGAGAATCAATCCTTTAATGCACTCAAAATTGTGCCTCCTCCAGTATGATGATCCTGTGTAACAGGGAGGCTGGTGGTGACCTCAAAAGTAAGAGGGAAATTTAAAAGAGGGGGAAATTTGAATGAAAAGATAGTACTTTCAGTTTTAAATATATATTTTAAGATGTCTATGTGAAACCAATTTATGATGTCCAGGAGATAGACTGGAGGTTGGATAAATAGATTTGAGTATCATCTGCATAGAATCATCTCTGAATAGAGATGATAATTGACCCCATAGGAACTGATGAGATGATCAGCTGAAATGATATAAAGGCAGAAAAGAAGAGTACTCAAGACAGCTCTGTGGGACATTTACATTTAGTGGGCATGACCTGGATAAAGATCTAGCAAAGGAGAATGAGATAAAAGGAGAATCAGGAGAGAGTGGTGTCACAAATATCCAGAGAGAGGAACGTATAAAGGAAAAGAGGGTGATTAACAGTGTCAAAGGCTACATAAAGTTCAAGACTGATGGAGACTGAGAAAAGGTCACTCGATTCAGTGATCAAGAGATCATTAGTAACTTTGGAGAGGGCTGTCTCAATCGAATTATGAGGTTGGAACATAGGGTTAAAAAAAGCAAAAAGACAGGAGGTAGAGACATCTAAAGTGGATAGCTTTCTCAGAATGTAGGTACAAAGGGAGGAGAGATAGAAAATGAAACCAGCAGGCATAGTCAGATCAAGTGAGAGTTTTTTAAGAATGGAGGAAATATGGACATGCTTGTTAGGTAACTCGGGAGGAGCCAGTGACACAGAAAGAGCTTGAAGATTAGGGAGTAAGGATGATAGTATGGAGAAATTGTTGAAGAACTGTTGAAGAAAATAAGAGGAAGGGATTAAAGGTTCACGTAAAAGTATACTTGACAAGGAAAAACGTCTCCTCTTCAGTTGACAGCAGAGTGAAACAGGAGATGGTGGAGGAAGATGCTTGAGCAGTGTGAGATGAGGAAGAAAGGTGAAAAGTGTGTTCTAGGTGAATGGCCACACAGAATGACAGATGACTTGGAAATGATTCCTGTATTGCTAACCAATACTTTATGTCTAAAAATGCAACCAATCTCTTGGTGATTACAGTTGGTGCTCACCATGGCCAGCATTGCTTGATTCTCTTTTGAAGAAAATATTCATGATGGCATGAGGATTCTGCATAGTCTAGAAGATTTTAACTTCTCTCATTTCTTTCTCCTGAATTGTATTTTCCAGCACGTTTCCATCTTCCCCTATGGCTACCTTTTTTTTTCCGATCATTTGACAAACATTTATTGATTAAGTAGTTATTAGCATAATCTACAGTGATAGCCAGTCTTTGCCCACAAGGCACTTACATCCCACCAAGGGGATAAAATATGTGCACAAATAAATAAATATAAAGCAATAAAACAAAATAAATAAATATAAAACAAAATAATTTTAACGGGGAAAGAGCAATAGCAATAATTTAATATAGGGAACAAAGCTATATTCAAATATTTGGAGAATTATCATAAAGAAAGGTGAATATGTTTGTTTTGTTTGGCCTAAGCGGTAGAACTTGAAGTAATTAGTGGAAGTTAAGAAGAAGTCAGTTTTGATTTGTTGTCCCCCCCAAATTCCTAACTGTTAAAGCAATTCAAAAATGTAATAGATTGAGCTCCTCTTCCCAATAGAAGTCCATCAATCAAAGACTAGAATGGTGGTGCAGTGGATAGAGCAGCAGCCCTGGAGTCAGGAGGACCTGAGTTCAAATACAGGCTCAGAAACTTACTAAATATGTGACCCTGGGCAAGTCACTTAATCCCAATTGCTTCTTAAAAAAAAGAAGACTGAATGACTTCTGGTTGGTTATCTTGAAATATTTGGTTGGTGAGTAGGGGGTATGTTGGTTGGATTAGATTGCTGATAAGACACTTTCCAAATTTAAAATTCTGATTCTGAGAGAGACATGGAAGTGGCAAAGTTAATGATAAGGTTTATATCCTGGATGATTGGTAGAATGATGCTAGTGACATAGTTTAAAGTTTTAGCTAAGGGAGCTAGCTTCTGAGGAAAGACTACTCGTTAAGTGTTGACGTATTGAGCTGAGCTGACAACAAGACATTAGAGGCAGGGATGTTCAATAAGACTTTGGAAATATAGGATTGTGTGTATACGTGTGTGTGTATGTATATGTGTACACACATAGGTATATGTACACATACATATGTATTACATACGTATGTATATGTACACACACACACTTTTATTGTAACTGTCCCAGGGGATTAGGTGACTTGAGATGGGGAACTGTCCAGCAGCCAGTGGGAAGTACCAGCCCTTTGTCTGGACCCCACAGTTCTGGTATCTTTAAGGCAACTAGAACCAGCTTGAGGGCAAGAGAAGGGGACAGCTGTTAAAGGTTCAAATCCTGTTTCCTTCTCATGTGTGGCCCTGAGGGAAATAGGAATGACAGCAGTCTTAGTGGTGAGTGGCGGTTATGTAGAATCTAGCACCAATTTCCTGCCCATTCTGTGGCTTAAGAGCCAGATGCTTCCTCTAGCTGGTCGGGTCTCTCCAGGAAAAAAGAAGTCATCTATGCTTGCTCACTTAAGTCTATGGCAAATCCAGATATCTAAACCTCCTCCTCTTGTTTAATGCTTGCTAGAGATAGAATTCAGGTGTTTCTCCCTTTGGCAAGGCTCTGGATCCCCTCCTTCCCAATCCCTGCTGGCTCTCTGAACTTGAGTTTGCTAGCAAAACACAGGCTTCTACCAAAGACTTCCAGTGTGGGTTAAAGGCTGGCATGGTACCAGATGGTGGAAGAGAGCAGGGCTATCTGAGCAGGCAGCAGAGAGCAAGGTAGCAAGGGGGTAGGTACCCTCACAGGGTTCTACAGAAGGCTGACTTTTGTGGTACAGGTACCCAAAGGTCAGAAAAAACCCTTCATTGCCCTGCATGAGATACACTGGGTTATGCCAGGCAGCTGGCAGGGTTTAGGAAGCCTATAGGTTTCTTAGGTCCAATAGAGGGTCCGTATAACCTTTTGTATCCAGATGCCTTGGCTTTGATCATGATAATTACATTAAAGCTATAGTAATTGGAAAGTCACAAGCACAAAATTGTTTTTCTTTCTCTTCAGCTCTCTTTTAAGGTAGGATTCCTGTTTGACAGATTTATCCTAGCCACAATTTATATTGTGTTACTAGAAAGGAACACATAAATTTCCAGATAAATGAGGGTAGGATTTGGTGTTTGTATTGCTTAGCAAAATTGTGACCTAATGAGTAACCGTTAAAAAAAGAGAGAGTGTCTGCTTATAGTCAATAAAGTTATTGACCATTGTCATAAAGAGTTAGCAACTTGTTGAATTTGTCTATTTGAAGAAAAGATATCTCATGACAGTACAAAAATTAAGATTTATGATAAATTGAAATGATGCTTCATTTATTTAATGTCCCTTTGATCTACCCATTATTTTTCTATCTACTATCATCAGTCAACATGATATGGCAAATCTCATAGATTGTAGCATATTTCTAATGAGGAAGTGGGTAACAGAAAATCAATGAAGTCATTAAGCAAAAAAGATTTTTTAAGTGCCTACTATGTTCCAGGCATTGAGCTACATACTGGGGGCACAAAGACAAAAATAAAAAAGTCCCTATCCTCGAAGAGATTATATCCTATTTGGTGAAGCTACCTGTATACATATAATGTATATATTAAATATGTACAAAGAGAGTACAGGGTAATTTTGTCTTTGCAGAGAGCCAGTCCTGGATCAAGCAGACCTCTTGGTATTTTAAGTACATTTTGGAATGAAATGAGATGTTTGTAAGTCATTCAACAGTCAACAAAAGGAGTTTTATTTAGCTGTATCATAGAAAGGACACTCAACAAAAATATAGCATTCAGCTAGGGTAGCCTCAGCCCCTGTACAGAAATATGTCTGGTCAGGAGGGTTCAACATAGTAACTCTCATAGCCTTGGACATCTTCACAATCTGAAGGATCCCTGATCCTATATATATGCATCTTTTAAAACCCTTTGGTAAACAGGCCATGTCAATGTGGCCTGAAGCTGCCAGGAATTGGGTTAATTGATTCCCTTGGGCCAATCAAGTCTTGGAAATATCTTCTTTGGATTTTAGGAGGATTAGTGTAACCTATATGTTAGGGGGAGTGGAGAAAGAAATCCTGTCATATAAGGTAGTATAAAAGATAAAACCCAGATCATGTAGGATTAGAAAAAAAAACTATTGTCAAATTTGTTTACTGTATACAAAAAAATGAAGGAAAACATACATAATGATTACATCTTGAAAGAGATTCTAAAATGAAAAGTCCCAGGAATATTATCATGATTTTGAATTGTGGTACTGGAGAAGACATTTGAGAGTCCCTTGCACACAAAGGAGAACAAATCATTCAATACTTAGAGAAATTAATTCTGACTATTCACTGGAAGATCAAATACTGAAGCTGCAGCTTAAATACTTTGGCCACATGATGAGAAGACAGGACTCATTGGAAAAGACCCTGATGTTGGGAAAGATTCAAGGCAAAAGGAAAAGAGGAGCTCAGAGGATGAAATGGATAGCTAGTGTCATGGAAACAATGAATGTGAACTTGGACAGTCTTCAAGAGATAGTGAAGAATAGAAAGTCATGGTGGGCTATGGTCCATGGGGTTAGAAAGAATCAGACATGACTGAATGACTGAACAGTAAGAACAACAGTGGTATTGCTGGGTCAACGAGTATGCACAGTTTTATACCTCTGTAGGTGTAGCTCCAAATCGTTCTCCAAAATGGTTGGACTAGTTCACAACTCCACCAACAGTGCATAAGTGTCCCTCTCTTCCATATTCCCCTCCAGCATTTGTCTTTACTCTTCTATCATGTTAACCATTAGGTATAAGGTGGTACCACAGAGTTATTTTAATTTGCATTTCTCTAATCAGTAGTGATTTAGAGCATTTTTACATGTGATTATTCGTAGCTTTGATTTTTTTCCCTGAAAACTGCCTATTCAAATCTTTTGACCATTTATCAACTGAAGAATAACTCTTATTTCTATAAATTTGACTCAGTTCCCTATACATTTTAAAAATGAGGCCTTTATCAAAGTTCCCATAAATTTTTCCCAGCTTTCTGCTTTACTTCTCACTTTTGCTGCATTAGTTTAAGTTGAGCAAAAGCTTTTTAATTTCATGTAATCAAAATTATTGACTTTATTTCCTATGATTCTCTCTGTCTCCTGTTCAGTCATAAACTTTCACTTGTCCATAGATCTAACAGGTAAAATTTTCCATGCTCCTCTCCTTCGCTTATGATATAACCCTTAATGTCCAAATCATTTATCCATTTTTACTTTAACTTGGTATATACTGCATGAGATGGTGATCTATGCCTAGATTATTCCAAACTGCTTTCCTAATTTCCCAGCAATTTTTGTCAGATTTTTAGTTCTTATCCCCAAAGCTTAGATTTTTTGGTTTGTCAAACACTAGATTACAATGGTCATTTACTACTGTGTATTATGTACTTAATCTATTCCACTGATACTCCACTCTATTTCATAGCCAGTACCAAATTGTTTTCATGAGATCTGGTACTGCCAGGCCACCTTCCTTCACATTTTTAATTGGTTCCCTTAAAACTCTTGACCTTTTGCTTTTCCAGATGAGTTTATTATAATGTTTTCTATAATTTCTCTATAAAATAGTTCTTTGGTAGTTTGATTATGACACTGAATCAGCAAATTAATTTAGAGAAAATTGTCATTTTCATTATATTGACTCGGCCTATCCATGAGCAATTAATATTTTCCCAAATTTTTAGATCTGTCTGTTTCTTTTTGGCTCCTTGATCTGGGAGCTCTGGAGTTTGGCTGTAATATTCCTGGGAGTCTTTTGGGGACCTATTTCTGGAAATGATCAGTGGATTTTTTAAAATTTCTATTTCACCCTCTGGTTCTATGATATCAGGCAGTTTTCCTTGATAATTTCTTGAAAGATGGTGTCCGGGCTCTTTTTTTTTTATCATGGCTTTCAAATAGGCCAATAATTCCCAAATTCTCTCTCCTAGATCTGTTTTCCAAGTCAGGTGTTTTTTCAATGTGATATTTTATATTTTCTTCTTTTTTTTCATTCTTTACATTTTGTTTTATTCCTTCTTAATGTCTCATGGAATCATTAGTTTTCACTTGCCCAATTCTGCTTTTTAAAGAATTATTTTTTGAATTATTCATTGAGCTTCTGTACCTCCTTTTCCATTTGACCAATTCTACTTTTTAAGAAGTCCTTTTCTTCAGTGTACTTTTGGTATCTTTTTCCCCTTTGGCTAATTCTGCTTTTTAAGGCATTCTTCTCTTCTTTTTGTGCCTCTTTTACCATTTGGCTTATTCTGTTTTTTAACGTATTATTTTCTTCAGTTTTTTTTTTTTGCTTCCTTAATCAAGCTGTCAACTATTTTTTCATGATTTTCTTTTTTTTAAATATATTTCTCTTTTTTATTAATACATTAAAATCAGATAGTAACTACTTTTTAATCTGTTTCTTTTTTAAATTATTTTGGTTTATCAACAATAGCTTCCATAAGTTTTTGAGTTTTAAATTTTTCTCCCCCTCCCTCCCCACCTCACTCATCAAGATGGCACACAGTCTGATATAGGATATATATATATATGTATATATATATATACATTCCTATTAAACATATTTTCACATCAGTAATGTTGTAAGTAAGAATTAGAACCAATAGGAGGAACCACCAGAAAGAGGAAACAAAGAAAAAAAAACAGCAAATAATATGCTTCGATCTGCATTCAAACTCCATAGTTCTTTCTTTGGATGTGGATAGCATTTTCCATCATGAGGCCTTTGGAGATGTCTTAGATCCTCGTATTGCTGAGAAGGGTTAAGTCTATTAATATTAGTATCTAACTGTTTATGTTATTCCCTTCTTGAGTCAAATCTGATGAGAGTAAGGTTCAAATAATGCTCATCTCCCTCCCTTCTTTTCCTTTCCTATAATAGGTTTTTGTGCCTTTTCTTGTAATGTAATTTACCCTTGTCTGCCTCCTCCTTTCCTTTTCTCTCAATACGTTTTCTTAGATCAGATTAATCCACTTACCTGGATCCATTTAACCCACTTGATTAGATTTTTTTTATCAATACATCAAATTCAACTTATACCCACCCCCTTTATGTATAACCCTTTAACATGGTGTAATACCAATACAGTTTTCAAGGGTTGTGTGTCATCTTCTCTTGTAGGGATGTAAACAGTTTGCCCTTATTAATATGTTTTTTCATTCTGTCCTGTTTACCTTTTTATATCTCTCTTAAGTCTTGTATTTGAAGATCAAATTTTCTGTTGAGCTCTGGTCTTTTTATCAGGAAGGTTTGGAAGTCCCCTATTTCGTTGAATATCCATCTCCTCCCCTGAAAGGTCATGCTCATTTTCGCTGGGTAGTTGATCCTTGGTTGTAATCCAAGCTCCTTTGTCTTATAGAATATCATATTCCACACCATATGGTCTTTTAATGTAGAAGCTGCAAGGTCCTATGTAATCCTGACTGTGTTTCCATGATATTTAAATTGTTTCTTTCTGGCTGCTTGCAGTATTTTCTTTTTGACCTGGTAATTTTGGAATTTGGCTACTATATTCCTTGGCATTTTCAATTTGGGATCTCTTTCAGGAGGTGAGCAGTGGATTCTTTCTATGGCAATTTTACCCTCTGGTTCTAGGACCTCAGGACAGTTTTCCTTTATGATTTCCTGAAAGATACTGTCTGGACTCTTTTTTCCATTGTGATTTTCAGGTAGACCAAAAATTTTTTAATTGTCTCTCCTGGATCGATTTTCCAGGTTAGTTGTTTTACCAATGAGGTAATTGTATTTTCATCTATTTTTTCATTCTTTTGTTTTTGTTTGACTGATTCTTGCTCTCTCATAGAGCCATTAGCTTCCATTTGCCCAATTCTAATTTTTAACAAATTGTTTTTTTCTATTAGATTTTGTACCTCCTTCCCCATTTGGCCAGTTGTATTTTTAGGGACTTTTTTTCTTCAATGTACTTTTTTCCAGTTGACCAATTGTATTTTTTAAGGTCTTGTTTTTTACAGTTAATTTTTATCCTTCCTTTTCCAAGCTATTGACTCTCTCTTGCATCCCTCTCATTTCTTTTCCAGTTTTTCTTCTTCCTCTCTTATTTGACTTTTAAAATCCTTCTTGAGCTCTTCTAAGAAGGCTTTTTGGGCTTCAGACCAGTTCATATTCTCTTTTGAGGTTCCAGATGTGGGTTTGTTGACAATGTTGTCTTCTTCAGAATTTCTGCCTTGATCTTCTCTCTTCCCATAATAAGAATCTATCATACAGCTCATGATGTTTGCTTATTTCCTGGCCTTTAAAGAGATTGAGCTCTCCCGCTGGGGAGCAGAGAGCACTGACCCAAGCTTCTTGTGTTGGGAGCCTAGGGCTTTGTCACTGGCTTTGTGGGCTGAGGCCTCCAATGCTGGCAGTTGGAGGCTGTAGGGTTCTGACAGCTTACCTGGCATTGGGATGGAATCAGCAGCACTGAAACTCTGGGAGTAGGATTGGGTAGTGTGGCCCCTGGAGATTTCCTGCTCACCTTGGCCTTTTCTTCTTTTCAATTTCTTCAGCTCCTTTCAGATGGATGTTGCAGGATGTTTATTCACCTGGGGCCCCTTGGAGTGCTGCTTCCTTTAGTTTTGCTGAGGTACTGGGTGACCCAGTTGCTGTAGAATGCCAAGGCACCTGGTGGTTTTCCAAGCTGGTTTTCACTGTTTCCCCCAACCTTACTGAGGCACTCAGCTGTCCAAGTGTTGGTGTTTACCTGTTCCACCACCTGGGTTTCAGGATCTCCTCCTGGTATGCTGAAGTGTGGCTTTCCACTAGCTTGCTGGGGTGCCTTCCATTCTGTATTGTTCCCCTTCCCCCAGGGCAAGAGGGGCTTTTTCTGTTAATCCCTCAAACTACCTGGGCTACTAGACTGCTGCACCCTATCTTTATGCTGGTTCAGTGGTTCCAGGGATTTTCCTGGGGTGATGTTTTCTGGGCTTTCAGAGGTTAATAAAGGAGGGTAAGAGTGACTTACTTTTTATTCCACCATCTTGGCTCCCAGAAGCGGCAGTCCCATGATTTTCTTGCATCAATCTCATTTATTTCCCCAATATTTCCACAACCTCTCTTATTTAATTTTTAAAATCTTTTTTGAGCTCTTCTATGCCCTGAGACCAATTCACATTTTTCTTTGAGGCTTTGAATGTAGCAGTTTTGACTTTATTATCTTGTTCTGTTTTTGTGTTGTGATCTTCCCTGTCTCCATAGTAACTTTCTATGGTCAGGATCTTTTTCTGTTGTTTGCTCATTTTTCCAAACTATTTCTTGACCTTTAACTTTATATTAAAGTTGGGCTCTGTTCCCAGGGTGGAGGGGGCACTGTTCCAACCTTCAGGATTGTTGTGCAGCTGTTTTCAGAGCTAATTCTGGGGCTCTATAAATTTTCAGTTCCAGTCCTCAAATTCCAAATGCTCATTTTATCTTGTTTATCTGTTCCATGCTTGCCTCTTACTTTGAAGATTTTTAAAATAAATCTTCACAATAGATCTTTCAATTGTAAAATTTATTCAACATGAGCATAAATAAAGCAGCATTTAGAAGTTATTAAAGAGGGAGGAGCCAAGATGGCAAATAGGCACCAATGTAATGAGCTCTTCTCCATGAACAGATCTATAAAATGCACCAGGTGGAAACCTGATGGGGAAAACCAGAAAAAAGTCATAGTGAGTCCTTTGTTCAGCCTAATTCAACACAGGGAGGCAAACACAGTGGTCTATAGATACTGGGGAAGGGATCAGGCAAAAGGAGCAGGAGCATGGGAACACTCCAGTGCCCAGGGAGAAACTGTGTACCAGGGCAAAAGGATGTCTCAGACTTATGTCAGGGAGCCCCAAGACCCACAACAGGGCACTTTGTTGGGGACAGGTGCCAACTGGCAGCTTTGTTACCCATTACCCATTCCCAGGTTGCAGATTCAGAGTAATGTGAGAATGGCAACTGAGACCTGCCTTTGAGGCATCAACGTGGCATTCCTGGGTAGGAATGTAGTGTATAGAGAAAAGAGGAATTTCAGAAGCCAGCACCAGTAGTGATGTGACTCAAACCTCAGGAATAAAACAGTAAAAGGAGTAAAAGTAAAAAGTAAAGCAGAAGTAGGGTCTCACTTTCCATGACTAGACAAGCTTGTAGAGGGGAAAAAAACAGAGTATCCATGGTATGTCAGTCTGAGCCAACAGAACTTTCCAATTGGCTAATAGAGGCAGTCTACTTTTGCTGAAATTCAAACTCAGATCAGGACCTTGCAGAGTTCAGATCAGAGGGCAGTCATCAGACTTCACCTCAGATCAGACCACTTTGGGGAACATTAGAAGACTGTTGGTTCCCAGTTTGTCCAGAGATCATGAAATAATTAGACATTCAATATTTCAAGAAAGCAACACTAGGATCTTCCCTTCAGAGATGCACAGAGCCTAGCCCTAATATCAACTTTGAAGCCAGAAAGTAGACTGTATGAATGAACAAACAAACAAAAAATTCCCACAAAAAGTAACTATTGTGGTAACAGAGATGCTCTACACACAAACATAAAAGAATGACTCTAAAACATCTCGAAGCAAAGCCTCAAAGCAAGGCACAGCTTAGGCACAAGTTCAACTAGAATTTCTGGAAGAAATGAAGCCAGAGTTTTAAAAAAAATTTTTTTAATAAATGAAATGAGAATGCTAGAGGAAAAAATGGGAAAAGAAATGAGTGCTGTAGAAGAAAGAATTAGAAACAGAATTTACAACTTGACACAATGGGTACAAATCTTTGCCCAAGCAACAAACTCAGTGAGACAACAAAAAATGTTAAAACCAAGGCAAAAGACTAAAACAATAACAGAAAATATAAAGCATCTCTGAGCAAAAACAATTGACCTGGAAAACATATTGAGTTGAAAAATATTAAGAATTATTGAATTACTTGAATATGTAGCAAAAAAAAGCCTAGATATCATATTTCAAGAAATCTTAAAAGAAAATTGCATGGATCTTTTAGAATAAGAGGACAAAGTGGAAATAGAGTCTTCCAGTTACTTCCTGAAAGAAATTCCAAAATGAAAACTCTCAAGAACATCATAGCCAAAATCCAGAGCTTCCAGGTCAAAGAAAAGTGCTGCAAGCATCCAGAAAGAAAGAAATCAAGCACCAAGGAGACACAATCAGCATCACACAAAATTTAGGAGCCATCACCGTAAAGGAGTAAAGAATGTGCAATGTAATATTGCAGAAGGCAAAGACTATAGGCTTACAATCAATTATAACTTACTCAGCAAAACTGTGTATAACCTTGTGGGGGAAACATGAACTTTTAATGAAACAGAGGACTTTTTTCTTCTGTTGAGCACAAAGCGTGAGAAAAGTCTTTTCCCCTTTTAAGAAAATTATCTTTTCTGAAAACTTGGTTTTGTTTGGTATGGCCTCAGATACGCATTTTACTTCTTCTAATTTGAGGATGAAAGAGGTTCATTGTGCACATCAAGGAGAACTCTCTTTGTTCTTTGACAGGTACCCATTTCCTTGCTCTGGTATTACTTTAATAACATAAGTACTTTCATACCAAGTAGCAGTTCATAATCACAAAGCAGTATCCATTCTTGGAACTTAAAAGTCAGTATCTACACAGATGGACCTCCTGAACTTTTTGTCCTAATCACAGAAAAACAAAACTAGGAAGCACCTGGTCCATTTTCCGGCCACCAGGCAAGACTGTACTGACTATACCTCTCATTGTAAGGTCTTGGTGGGCCTTTTCTCTCAGGAGTTCACTTGGAAAAGCAGTATTAACTCTTTCAGATTAGAGCACCCTGGAAGAAATAAATTCCTATATAGAATTTAGATGGTTAAAATTTTTAATGTTCTTCATCAAATGAACACCTTAATCATTTCTCAGCAGCAGGACAAGTCCTATTATCTTGTCAGGGAAAAAATATAAATGAAGAGCCTATTTCATTTCACCCTTTGTGGTTTAAAAGAACAAATCACACACAAAGAGAGCCATTATTTTTACCCTGCAACATAGAAGTACACATGAATCAAGTATCAATAAAAACATAGGATAGGCTATTTTGCGATTCACCTAGTATTTATTCCTAAACAGCCTCAAGCAAAATGTAACTGCTTCCATTCCCAAATCCTGCTCTCGTTTATACATGTATGTGACATGATCATATCACCTGAATGTCCTCATATTGTCTCATGCACACATGTATAAGTTGAAACTGAAATTCAGCCTTCAGTGACTTAGATGAAATTCCTGTTACTACTAATAAAACCAAATAGATGAGGATGAACATGTAGATCAAAGAACATATCAGGCATTTCTATTTTCCTAATTCACTTTGGGAAACCATATATTTTTTTAAATTTTGTTGGGTTTAGTTGTCTTACCATTAGCTAAAAATAACTGACCTTTTTTTTTTAAAAAAAAGCAAAATCCCACCAATCTGAAATATTAAGATGAATTTTGGGGGAAAAAGGTTTGCCTAAAAAATTAAATAATGTAAATGAGGGAAGTAGATCTACTCCCAGCCCTTAACCATACCTGACACATACTAAATATTAAATAAATGCTATTCTTTGATATGGAATCAGAGGCTTTGAGTTCTTTTTGCATTTTATTTTTAATTTATGGAATAAAACAAACATTTCAATTACATAGTACAATAAAAAAGATGATTGTATATGAAACTGTAAATCTACTATGCACAACTTGCTATTCCTTTCAAATATACAACAAAATTATCATGTAAATTTATTTTCTTTTTTTCTTCCCTCCTCCTGTACTCTAGAGACGGCTATCATTAGACACAAATAGGTGTGTGTGTGTGTATGTGTGTGTGTGTGTGTGTAAAATTATCCTATGCATACATCTATTTTCTATTCTTCTGAATTTTCTATTTTCTATTTTCCATACTTCTAAATATTCTATTTATCAGTTCTTTCTCTGGTTGCAGATAGCATCTTTCTTCATATGTTCTTTATAGTTCATTTGGGCATTTATAATAGGCAAAATAACTTATTTGTTCAAAGACTTTTGTGGAAGCAATTCATTCACTTCAGGTTGCTGGTGTTCTAGGTTTCGGGAACCCCTGAAGATATGCCACAAACAAGTTCTAGCCACTCAGATCTTGATGAGCTTGCATTTCATGGACGTTTAGGTATGTGTGAAATATCCCTCTTCCTAGCCCATGAAGAAAAGTCCGGTGGCCAAAGTGGTCCTACCCCCCACAAGTTGCAGCTCCAGTGACCATATTTCCCCAAAGTACTACTGCTGATGGTTCTGAGCACACATCTCAATCTGTTCCACCGGTGAAAACATCCACTGCCTGTTTATCCCTGATTGCAGAAACAGGGACAGATGATAATGGAGATGATTTCTGGAGATAGAACCTGAAGGAATTAGTTCAGAAATCAGTCTAGAAATTGAGAGTTAGCAGGAGGAAGAGCCTGTTAAGACATCTGATGAGTCTGATCTTTCTCCTACCACCCCAGATGGTCTGTCCAGCTCCTCTGCAGATACCAGCAAGTAGTCAGCCTAAGCCTTGTAGATGAATTAGGTTCAGCTTCAGACTCTGGGAACAGCGCTCCAGGGTTGGCAGTTTAACCAACAGAGAACCATAGCCCATGCAAGGGGAGACAGAGCAGGACTGAACAGAGGGAATACTAATTAAAAGCTTTGTAAACTATTATTGTCGTTGTGAATAAAACTTTCAAATCTGCTCCTGTTTTAGTATACTGATTGCTTAGGTTAAAAGTGCTTTGTACTTAAATTGGTAAACACACATTTCAACATCTTTATTAATAAAATCATTTCCATGTAAAAATAAAAAAAAATACTGCTGTCACTGTATACCATGTTCTCTTGGTTCTATTCATTTTGCTCTTCATTATTTCATGTAAATCTCTCCGTGTTTTTCTAAAATATTGAGCTCATCATTTCTAATAGCACAATAGTATTCCATCACCATCATATATCACAACTTGTTTATCCATTCTCCAATTGATGGGCATCCCTTCAATTTTTAAATCTTTGCCACCACAAAAAAAAATGAAAGCTGCTCTAATTATTTTTGTACATATAAATCCTTTTTCCTTTCAGTTTGCTCTCTTTGGAATACAGACCTAGTGGTGGTCTTGCTGCGTAATTATAATCTGGAGGATTGCACTCAGGTTACACACAGTTGTATACGCTTTTGGGCATATTTCCAACTTGTTCTCCAGAAAGGTTAAACCAGTTTGTAACTCCACCAATAGTGCGTTAGTGTGCTATTTTTTCTACACCCCCTCCAGCATTTGTCATTTTCCTTTTCTGTCATGTCAGCCATTCTTACAGGTTTAAAGTGGATCCTCAAAGTTGTTTTAATTTGCATTGATTTAATTAGTGATTTAGAGCATTTTTTCATGACTATGAATAACTTTGTTTCTTCTGAAAACCGCTTGTTCATATCCTTTGACTATTTATCAAATGGGGAATGGTTCTTGTATTTACAAATTTGGTTCAGTTCTTTATATATTTGAGAAATGAGGCCTTCATCAAAGAAACTTGTAAAAAAAATTTTCTACTTTCCTTCTAATTTTAGCTCCATTATTTTGTTTGTGCAAAACCTTTTTAATTTCATGTAACAAAAACTACCCATTTTAGTTCCTATGTACCTATCTCTTATTTGGTCTTTATTCATAGATACAACAGGTAAAATTTTCTGTGTTCTAATTAACTTATGATATCAGTCTTTACGTCTAAATCGTGTACCCATTTTGATCTTGTCTTTTTATGTTTTTGTTATTGTTATTCAGTTGTGTCTGATCCCTCTTTTGGGATTTTGGGATCTTTTTGGCAAAGATACTGGAGCAGATACAAAGATGCGTGGCAAAGATACAAAGGCACTGGAGTGCCTTTTCCTCCTTCACCTCATTTTGTAAATGAGGAGCCAAGGCAAACAGGGTGAAGTGACTTGCCCAGGGTCACACAGCTACTAAGTGTTTCAGACATATTGGATCTCATGAATATGAGTCTTTCTGATTCCAACCCCAGTGCTCTACCCACTGTGCCACCTACCTGTCCTTGTCCTTTCATTCAATGTAAGATATTGGCTTCTGCCTAGCTTCTACCAGACTGCTTCCCAGTTTTCCCAGTAAATTTTTTGAAATAGTGAATTCTTGCCCCCAAAGCTTAGATATTTGGGTTTATCAAACACTAGATAACTATAGTCACTTACTACTACATATTGTGTGTTGAATCTATTCTACTGGTGCATTACTCTATTTCTTAGTCAGTAACAGATTGTTTTGATGACTATCATTTTGTAACAGAGTTCGGAAACTGCTACTGCTAGGCTGTCTTCTTTCCTGGTTTTTTTCCATCAATTCCCTTGACATTCTTGACTTTTGTTCTTCCAGATGAATTTTGTGATTTTTTTCTAACTCTGTAGCTCTTTGGTAGTTTAATTGGTGTGGCACTAAATAAGTAAATCAATTTAGGTAGAATTGTCATTTTTAGTATATCAGATCATCCTGCCCATGAGCAACTAATATTTTTCCAGTTGTTTAGATTTGTCTTTATTTGTGTGAAAAGTGTTTTGTAATTGTGTTTATATAGTTCGTGGGTTTATTTTGGCAGGTTCAGCTTCCAAGAATTTTGTACTTTCTGCTGTTCTTTTTAAGTGGAATTTCTCTATCTCTTCCTGTTGGACTTCACTGGTAACATATAGAAATGCTGATGATTTTTGTATGTTTATTTTATGCATTATATATTGAATTATCGCGGCAGCTAGGTGGTACAGTGGAGAGAGCACCGGCCCTGGATCCAGGAGGACCTGAGTTCAAATGTGGCCTCAGACACATAACACTTACTAGCTGTGTGACCCTGGGCAAGTCACTTAACCCCATTGCCTAGCCAAATAAATAAATAAATATTTAATTATTTCAACTAGTATTTTAGTCTACTCTCTAGGGTTCTTGAAGTACATAAATGCATGCCTCAGGCTTTGTTTGCAGTTATTTTCAATTCATTGCCGTCTTCTGAGTTTTGAGGCTTGACCTATCCCGTGACCACAGTAGATTTTATGTTCAAATTCTTTTGTTTGTTTGCTTATTTTTCCAATATTTTTCTTGACTTTGAACTTTCTGTTTAAGTTGAAGTCTGTTTGCCTGTTTGTGGGGAGGACAACAGTCTCAAGCTTCAGGCCTTTTCGCTCTGCTTTTTCCACAGGTAGTTCTGCAGATCTTTTAAATTTTTAGTGCTTCTAAAGTCACGTGAGCCATCAGGAGGTGTGGTTACTGCTCTCCTCCCTGCCCTGGATCTGTGACCCAGAACAAGGTGTGGGCAATTGAGCTGCCAAACAACACCTGGTCCTGTGCCAAGTACCAGCACAGGGAGCCCTTATAATCTCTTTCTAATCATTTGTCCAATCCCCTTACCCTCTCTGGGCTGAGAGCTCCTGAAGCTGTTGCTGCTGCTGCTGCTGCTGTGACAGCTACCTCCAAGACCCAGAGCTGGTTTTGCCACCTTGTGTAGTCAAGGCCAGCCCCCACCCCAGTGTCGCAGACCTTTCCTCCCAACCTCCTAAGTTGTCTTGGGCTGGAAAAAAAAGTCTCACCTTGACCTTTTGTTGGTTATGCCGCTCCAAAACTTGATTTGACATATTTTAAAATGGTTTGGAGGAAAGACCCCAGCTTCTGGGATAAGAACCCACTCCTTGAAAAAAAAAACTGCTGGGAAAACTGGAAAAGAATATGGCAGAAACTAGTCATAGACCAAAATCTCACACCATGTGCCAAAATAAAGTCAAAATGGGTTCGTGATTTAGATATAAAGGCTGATACTATAAGCAAACTGGGAGAGAAAGGAATAGTTTACCTATCAGATCCATGGAGAACAGAATGATTCGTGACCAAACAGGAGATAAAGAACATTACCAAAAGCAAAATGGATAACTTTGATTACATCAAATTGAAAAGTTTTTGCACAAACAAAGCCAATGCAACTAAGATTAGAAGGAAGGTAGAAAATTGGGAAAGAATTTTTATAAACAGTCTCTCTGATAAGGGCCTCATTTCTAAAATATATAGAGAATTAAGTCAAATCTATAAGAATAGGAGTCATTCCCCAATTGACAAATGGTGAAAGGATATGAACAGGCAGTTGTCAGATGAAGAAATTAAAGCCATCTATAGTCATGTGAAAAAATGCTCTAAATAACTATTGATTAGAGAAATGCAAATCAAAACAACTCTGAGGTACCACATCACAGCTATCAGATTGGCCAACATGACAAAACACAAAAATGATAAATGTTAGAGAAGATGTGGGAAAATTGGAACACTAATTCATTGTTGGTGGAGTCATGGAATGATCCAACCATTTTGGAGAACAATTTGGAACTATGCCCAAAGGGTTATAAAAATGTGCATACCCTTTGACTCAGCAATAGCATTTCTAGGACTATATCCCAAAGAGATCATAAAAATGGGAAAAGGACCCACATGTACACAAATAGTTATAGAAGCTCTTTTTGTGGTAGCAAAGAATTAGAAAATGAGAGGATGCCCATCAGTTGGGTAATGGCTGAACAAGTTGTGGTATATGAATGTAATGGAATACTATTGTGCTATAAGAAATGATGAACAGGCTGACTTCAGAAAAACCTGAAAAGACTCATATGGTCTGATGTTGAGTGAAGTGAGCAGAACCAAGAGAACATTGTACACAATAACAGTCACATTGTTCGATGACTAATATTGATAAACTTAACTCTTCCCAGCAATACAAGGATCTAAGACATCTCTAGAGGCCTCATGATGGAAAATGCTATCCACATCCAAAGAAAGAACTATGGAATTTGAATTGCTAGTTTTTTTTCTCTTCTGTTGAGTTTTATTTCCTCTTTCTGGAGGTTCTTCCTATTGGTTCTAACTTTTACTTACAACATCACTAATGTGAAAACATGTTTAATAGGAATTTATATGTATAGCCTATATCAGATTGTATGTCGTCTTGGGGTGGTTGGTGGGGAGGAAGGGGGAGAAAAATTTGAAACTCAGAAGCTTATGGAAGTGATTGTTGATAAATCAAAATAAATTAATAAAAAAAGAAAATAAAAAAAAGAAAGAACTCGATAAAAACTTGTTCTCTTAAAAAAAATAGAAGATGGTGGAGGGAAAGCAATGACTGTCTTGAGCTCTCTCCCAAAGCCCTCCAAATACCTAAAAAAATGGCTCTAAACAAATTCTAAAGCAGCAGAACCCACAAAAAGGCAGAGTGAAACAAATTTCCAGCCAAAGACAGCCTGGATGGTTGATCAGAAAGGTATATCGCACCGGGCGGGGAGATGAGGGCAGTTCAGTGTCAGCGCACAGGCTGCAGCGACCCTGGAGCAGGTCTCAGAGGACTGAATTGTGGGCAGCGGTGGCGGTGGCAGTTTCCAGACTTCTCAACCCATGAACGCCAAAGACAACTTAGAAGGTCAGTGGGAAAAGTCTGTGACTGCGGTGAGAGAGGAGCTAGGTCTCAGCCGCAAGTTTTGAGTGCGGCTTCTGGGGCTACGGCTTTTTCCTGAGCTTCAGGCCCACAGACTGAGGGGGAATAGAGTGGCTGATAAGAGCGGGATTGCAGGGATCTCTTTTCCAGTGCTGAGGCAGGAATCTCTTGCTTTACCTGTGCTTGGATCTGGGTCACAGTTCTGAGGGGCAGTCCTGGGGCAAGGAGGAATACTGGTGCGGTGGAGCTTGTTGTGGTGATGGAGAGGAAACACCTCGCCCCTTATCATACCACCTTGGAAGAACTGAAAATTTACAGGTCCCTAGAAGTACCTCTGAAAACAAGCTGTACAAACCCTCAAAGCTTGGGACTGTACACTCTTCACATTGGAAGCAGGCTTTTACCTTAACAAGGAGTTTAAAACTCAAGTAATTGGCTGGGATCATGAGTAAGCAGCGCAAAAAGAGTCAGGCTATATTATCTTGCTTTGGTGACAAAGAAGATCAAAACATACAACCAGAAGAAGACAACAAAGCCAAAGCTCCTATATCCAAAGCCTCCAAGAAAAATATGAATCAGTCCCAGGCCTTGGAAGAGCTCAAAAGGGATTTTGAGAAGCAAGTAAGAGAAGTAGAGGAAAAACTGAGAGTGATGCAAGAAAATCATGAAAAACAATTCAACAGCTTGCTAAAGGAGACCCCCCAAAATACTGAAGAAAATAACACCTTAAAAAATAGCATAACCCAAATGGCAAAAGAGGTCCAAAAAGCTAATGAGGAGAAGAATGCCCTAAAGAGCAAAATTGGGCAAATGGAAAAGGAAGTCCAAAAGCTTACTGAATACTTCCTTAGAAATTAGAATAGAGCAATTGGAAGCTAGTGACTTTATGAGAAATCAAGACACTGTAAAACAAATCCAAAAGAATGAAAAATTAGAAACCAACGTGAAATATCTCATTGGAAAAACAACTGACCTGGAAAATAGATCCAGGAGAGAGAATTTTAAAATTATTGGACTATCTGAAAACCATGATCAAAAAAATAGCCTGGACATCATCTTTCAAGAAATTATCAAGGAAAACTGTCCTCATATTTTAGAACTAGAGGGCAAAATAGAAATTGGAAGAATCCACCGATCTCCTCCTGAAAGAGATCCCCAAAGGAAAACTCCTAGGAATATTGTAGCCAAATTCCAGAGCTCCCAGGTCAAGGAGAAAATATTACAAGCAGCCAGGAAGAAACACTTCAAGTATTGTGGAAACACAATCAGGATAACACAAGATTTAGCTGCTTCTACATTAAGGGACCACAGGGCATGGAATATAATATTCCTGAGAGCAAAGGAGATAGGATTACAACCAAGAATCACCTACCCAGCAAAGCTGAGTATAATCCTTCAGGGGAAAAAATGGTCATTCAGTGAAATAGAGGACTTTTAAGCATTCTTGATGAAAAGACCAGAGTTGAATAGAAAATTTGATTTTCAACTACAAGACTCGAGTGGAACATGAAGAGGTAAACAGGAAAGAGAAATCATAAGAGACTTATTAAGGTTGAACTGTTTACATTCCTGCATGGAAAGATGGTATTTGTAACTCTTGAGACCTTTGGCAGTATTAGGGTAGTTGGAGGGGAAAAATTATATGTACGTATACATAGATATAGATAGATAGATAGAGGACACGTGTGAGTTGAAAATGAAGGGGTCGTATCTGGAGAATAAAATTAAGGGGTGAGAGAGGAATATACTAGGAGAAGGAGAAAGGGAGAGGTAGAATGGGGTAAATTATCCCACACAAAAAAAAAACCAGAAAAGAAAAGGCTCTTACAGTGGAGGGGAAATGGGGAAGGTGAGAGGGAATGAGTGAATCTTATTCTCATAGGATTTGACTTAAGGAGGGAATAATATGCACACTCAATTGGGTGTGGAAATCTGTCTTACCCTACAGGAAAATAAGGGGGGAAGGGGACAAGAGAGTAGGGGAATGATAAAGAGGAGGGCAGATTGGGAAAGGGAGTAATCAGAGGCAAATACTTCTGAGGAGGGACAGGGTCAAAAGAAAGAATAGAATAAATGGGGGGGCAGGATAGGATTAAGGGAAATAGAGTTAGTTTTTCACTGCATGTCTACTATGGAAGTGTTTTGCATAACTGCACATATATAACCCATATTTAGTTGCTTGCCTTATCAATGAAGGTGGGTGGGGACAGAG
>NW_020949753.1:3513123-3723123 GCF_900497805.2 Vombatus ursinus | reverse complement strand
TTTCCTCTAATTTTATATTGATTTTGTTCTGCACCATATATAACAAGCTTGGTGTCTAACAGTACACAGCTGATTTGAGACTGACTCTCACTTAAGTAACAAAGTGTTTATTACTTGTTAAAACAAAATTATTATCATTTTTGTAATGTTATTTAGTACTTACTTTCATGCCTACCAATTAATTTCTTTTTTTTTTTTTTAATGATGGGACTTTTTGATTGGGGAAGGCAATGAGGAGGGCTTATTCCAAAGCAACCTCTAGAGGTTACATACGTACATGTTCTTTCATTAAAATTAAAATTTCTTCAAAGGAGAAACTGTTTTCACTTTTTCTTTGTATCTTTCACTTAGCATGGTCTCAAATATAGAAGTACTCAAAAACTTCTTGGTTGGTTGATTGAGCCAAGTGGAAATATCTTGTAATGTTTAAAACTGGGGGTTTGGCACTCAGAAGAGGGCAATGATTTTGGTACCTACAATATGACACCATAGCCTGCATAAAACAAAATATCACTTTTTGTGGTAGCAAAGAACTAGAAAGGAAGTAGATAAACATTAGTGGACTGGTGGATCAGTCAATAGTCATTTATTAAGCTCTTGTTATGTGCCAGGTAATATGCTAAGAGTTAGGAGTAGAAATATAAGTAAAAAAGAAAAACAGTTCCTACCTTCAGGGAGCCTATAGTCTCACAGGGGAAGCTAACACCAAAAAAAAAGGTACTGAAAAGCAGGGAAGGGAAAGAGAGGAAAGAAGGAAGAAAGAGAGACGGAAAGGGAGAAAGTACTGTCAGGGAGAAGGGGTGAGAGGAGAAGGTAAAACAAGTCCAGAGAGCCAGGAGCATAACTTGGAAAGAAGTAAGTATGGCTGAGCTCAGTACTCCTTTAAATGAAGGTTCTGGGTAGGAACTTAGCAAGGGAGAGAAAGGACCTGCCTAAAGTCAGAGACATCTCTAGGGTGAGAACACTACTGGGATGGAGGTAGAAAAGCTGAAAGATGGAAAAGTCTGGAAATTCAGAAGCAGAATTGACTAAATAAATTATGCTACATGAATGTCATTGAATATTATTACTACATTGTAAGAAATGAGCTTGGGAAGACTGATATGAATTAATGTAAAATGAACCAGGAAAAAATATGCTCAATAAATACAACAATGTAAATAGAAAGAAAAAAAACAACAAAACTATCCAAAATGAATACTAAAAAATTGTATTTACGGCTTCTTTAGGGAGCTAGGCCCCCAAAGAAGAACTATGGCAAAATAACCTACCCTAACTATTCTTTGCTGTGGTGAGAGACTATGGGTGTGGAACATTTCATATAATGTCATCCTCTTTTATATGTTGGTTAGTTTCACTGATCTGTTTTTCTCCTTTGTTATGAGGAATGGTTCTCTGGTAGCGAAGAGGGAGAGATTATATAGTTAAAAAATAAAAGCAGTTGAAATTTATTTTAAAATTTTTAAAAAATTAGCATAGACTGCATGGGGCCAGGCTGAATGTATATGAAGTTTTATTTAAGGTCCTCTAAAATTAATGATTTTATTATTATTGTGATATTAATAATATAATTAGCACAATTCATCTCAATTCAACCAACATGCATAAAGAACTACCCTAAGCACTGGAAATACAAAGACAAAAACTGTCTCAAAGCAAAGAGTTTGCATTGTAGTTGGTTTTAGAGAAAAATTTTAGGAAATAGTTAAGCTTCATTATTGTAGAAGGCACAGAATTGCATACTGTGTCATCCAAAGCTGTTGCAAAATCTTGAAAAGAACATGACATTAAAAAAAAAATAAAAATCATTAGCACAAAATCTGGAGATTTATGTTTGTTGATAAAAAGTCCTATTTCCCTGTAATGTAACCTCAAACCTTTTAACTGTCCCATAGCATAACTAAAGAAGTAAAAGGCTCATCTGTAGTTAAGAGAAATGGCCTAAAAATAAAATAAACAAAAAAAAAAAACCCAAAAGTCATCTCACACATACTCTGTGTACTTTGGTAGAAGACCCATAAATGTTTTTTTTGCCCTGGACCTTGTCCATTTGTAATGTAGATGTCACTACACAATTAAAAACGTAAGAGGTTGTCTGATTGATTTATTACACTGGGGAAGCAAATCAATTTGATTGTGGATTATTCTGAAGAAATGTTTTTAAAAACTTTTGAGATTATAAATATCATGTTGTGACTTTTCTCCATTTCAATTTTCATGTTGCTTATAGAGATCTGAAGCTCAATGAAAAAAATGATATATTTTACTTGGTTTTGTAACATTATCTGTTGACTTGAAATTTCATTTAAGATTTTTATAGGTAGCATTCAGCGTCTGGTAAAATGAAGGTTGAATTTAATTATGTTATTAATTATATGACATTTGAGGAATTTATTATTGATGAAGAACTGAGGACTTAGCTAATTTACATAAAAGTTCAGATTTTCAAGTGAAAGGTTTTCAGAGAAGGGTATAGTATCTCTCTTATGAGTATTCTTCATCCTCTCCTCTGTGGCTCTAAGAAGCTGTAGCATGTACAGCAGCCCTACCCTGGTAAACCATCTTGGCAGATGGACTAAACCAGGCTGAGAGTAACTGACAGGCCTCAAACCTATTGGTGAGTTAAGGGCCTGTCTACCTTGAGCACGTGAAGGCTTCCCCACACAGAATGGGCAGATGAGAACAATTTGTTCCAACGGCCATGAAAGTGGCTGAAGCAGGTGCTGTGAGGAACTTAGAACTTAATCAGACATCCAAGATACCAAGGTCAGCTATGAATCCCCGGTAATCGCCAGTCATCTTGACTTTTGTCTTGCCACTGGATTTGGATGACTCTGGAAGAGAGCGAGGCTGATGACTTTGTGCGACTTTGCCTCACTTAAATCCAATTCATGCAGAAGTCAAGAAATCACCCTGTGATCTCATTGGCTCTCTTTGAAAATGAAGGACAAACAGGAGCCTTTCATCCTAGCCTGTTGTCTGCATTATAAATTTGTGTATTTGAAAAAAGCCTTGAACAAGGAGTCAGAAGACCTGGTTTCTTGTATCTGTTTTTCCATTTATAAACTTTGACTTTGCCCAAGTTATTTAATTTCTCTGAGCCTTAGTATACTCATTTGTAAAAATGAAAATGTCAATTCCTGCCCTGTTTAGAATGGTGAGTGTAGTAGAGAAAACATTAGGAAGCCATAAGGAGCATAGGCTGGATCTGGCACTTTGCAAGGGAGCTCCTTTTCAGATGATTCTAGCAGTGCCAATACTGTGGGAAATAGCTAGCAATGGTGCAGTTGTTTGCACTGGCAGTTCTGCTGGAGCAATTGAGAGAACCAGATCAGAAGAAAGAGGATTGTATAGCTTAGATCTAACTGGTCTGTGCTTCAAGGTGAGAACATGTGGTAAGAGTCAGTGGGATGAGCAGAGAGTAGACTTAAGTTGAAGATGGAAGGCACAGTTGTCCCCCACCTTGCTTGTAGTTTCTTCATCTTCTGTTACTATTGGATTCGTATGTGTATGTGTAGGGGTGAAGTATGTCTGGGGAGTATTCAGTATGTCCGAGTCGGTCTAGGATAGTCATCATTATCATCATCATCATCATCACCATCATCATCACTAATATTTAAAGATCATTTTAAGGGCTGTAAAATTCTTTACGTTTATTAGCTCATTTGATCCTCAAAACATCCTTTTTACAAAGATGTCATCTTTATCCCCATTTTACAGAGGAGAAAACTGAGGCTGACTTGCTCAGGGCTACAAAACTAGAAAGCAAGGCAAATTCAAACTTAGGTCTTTCTGACTGCTGTTCCAGAATCCTGGCTCTTCCACGGCTCATGTTCCTTTGAACAAAGTGCACCAGAATCGGGAGGCAAAAAAAGATATGGTCAAATATAGCCTAGGACTCCCTCGTTGAATTGTATCATCTGTTCTTAATTTCAACTTACTATATCAAGTGAAAAAAGCCCAGTGGTAGGCCTTAAGCATCATATTCGAGTCCAGTTGACTATCAAATTATGTAATATATTTTTGAAAAGTATAATGTGCCTACTACTGTACGTATGGATGGAATTATTCTCAGCAAAAATAATATTGTCAACTCTCTAAGACTCTGGCACTCATGTGCATGAGTAAAAGAAGTTCCCTAATAGAGTTTCCTACACCGATGAAATCACAGATCCAAACACTCTCTCTCCCTCTCGCAATATTGTCATAAAATTAATTTAATATATAAATGATAACCTCAAATAAGTTATAGGAAACATGGGAGGTGAGTGACTGGAAACAGTGAGTATGGATAGTGTTTTAAAATCAGAGTTTGATTGTGAATGGGAGATGAGAAATGGATTAGAGAATGGAAAAGAAAGTAAGAGAGTAGAAGAAAGTAGAAAGTTCAAATAAAGGGTTTTTTTTTTTTTAAGGATAAGGTAGACTTTCTAGGCAGTAAAGATGGAGATAAGGTAAAACTGAATTTGAAAGAGAGGAGGTGATCAAAGGAGTAAGTTCCCAGAGGAGACAGGAGAAAACAGACCAACAAACAAGTAGAGGCATTGACCACAGCAAATTGAGCTTCTGACCTTCTCTATTTATGTTGAGGGCATCAGCATTCACCCAGCAAGTCCGCAACCTTAGTGTCATCCGAAGTCCTTTACTATTTCTCATCCATATCCAATCAATTGCCAAAGCTTTTTCTTTCTTTTTTTTTATGAGCAGTACCTTTATTTAATTTTTTAATCTATGGAATAAAACAGGCATTTCCATAACATAGTATAATAAAAAAGATGATTGCACATGAACAGCAAATCTATTATGTACAACTTGCTATTCTTTCAAAACATATAAATATTTTATGTATTTATATATAGAACTATATAATAAAGTTTATATATAAATATATTATAGATCATATATAATGATAATAAAATAAACATATAATAAAGCCTCCTGCCCTAGAGATAGCTGCCATTAGACACAAATAGGTTTTTTCTGTAGTCCATATACCATGAAAACCTCTTTTGGTTATACTTCGCAATACATAAAAATCAAGAAAATATAATTCATATTTAATTGTGAGAAGACAGCAGCACCCCCCCACCCTTTGCAAAAAAAGAAGGGAATAATTAAATACAATTGCAAACTCTCTAAGAGGTCACAGTGGTATTCAACTGCTAAGTTTCTCTGAATCAATTTAAGCATCAGTAAATGAAGAAAAGTAACAAGAACAAAGACTTTAAATAAAGTGACAAGCCTATTAACATGGATCATTCTGCTAAATAGCTTCCCTCTTACTATTTTATCCCATCAGGGTGAGAACTTGAAAATGGAATGCTTTGCAAGCAGATTGATTTTAATTGGTTTTACATTCCCTTAAAATCTCACACTTTAGAATGAGATTGTATATATTAGCACTGATTATATAGCATTATTTACTTGTCTGTATTTGGCCATTTATAAAACTCCTGGAAACATCCCAACCCCTCCTGGAGGCAGGTTTGACCTTCCTTTAAGGCAAATTGGCGAGAATAGTGAGAGGCCAAGCCATCTCTGCGTGAATTTGTGGCATCAAACATCCATCAGTTAGGAAACCTCCCGAAACTTAGGTTTTATAGTCACTGCAGTCAAGAAAAGAGAGCAGAAAGAAGGATGCTGCTGCCAGTTTATTGCATTAAAAGGTGGTCTCTCGTTTTATCAGGTCCCTTTCATTATTCATCATCTTTAGAACCAGCTTGGCTTAAATGCTCGACCACATCAATCCGTGCCAGCCTTGTGGAAGCTCCTCGTTGTCATCTGTTTTGTTTTCTGGCTTCCATCCCTGCGTTTTTTTGGGGAGCTGATCTTTTTAAAAACCTTATTTTTTTCTTACATCAGGGAAGAGAGGTATTAGGAGTTTCGACTGAGATAATATTGTTTATTGACGTCATAAAATAACAGTTTGATGAGTCTACACGAACTGATCTTTATTGTCCTTGTATTCAGACAGTATGTGTGTGTGTGTGTGTGTGTGCGTGAGAGAGAGAGAGAGAGACAGACAGACAGACAGACAGACAGACAGAAAGAGACAGAGAGAGAGAGAGAGACAGAGAGGGAGATGGAGACTGAGAGAGAGAGATTAACATTTCCAAGATAAAGTCCAACTTTTTGCAGTAGTTTAGCAGCTTTGCAGATGACTATTTATTAGTGTTGAAAAAAAAAAGCATCCATAGACCCATGAAGGCACGTCCCTGACCTTAATCATGTATGACTGATTGCTAATGTTCCTATATTCTTTGATAATCTTAATAAAGGAATAGCTTTTTGAAAATTCATATATTTATATATAATTGGAGTCGTTTATGGATATATTTCTCTCCAAGAAACTTGCATTAAGGTTTGGGGCTCACCACTTTCACCAATCCTATATTAAAACAAAAGCTTTCGTTATTTGAAAATTTTATCTTCTTCATGAATAGAACACAATACTTCTATCTCCCTCTCTTGGTGCTCTCTGGCACTCATCCCCCTGGCAGTGAGGTCTCTGGAACTTGTGGGTTGGGAGAGAGAAGGAGGTAGTTGTGGTGGTGACAGGGGACATACTCTGTGGTTTGACCCTCTCCCACTTCACTTGTCACCCCACCTCCTTGCCTCCTCTCAGTTAATGCCCTATTGTGCAAGCCTCTTCCCTCTTTATTCTAACCTTCACATAGCTGCCAAAGTGATTTTTGGTAAAGCTCAGACTTTGAGGAAACAAAAAGAAAACTGGAATTCTTCACTGGAAAAAAGATCCCCAACATAAAGAGAACTTCAGGTCTTTAGGGGAGTCTATCTTAGGGCCGTTATTGAAGACCAGATTGTTTTGGGAGGTGGGGAAGTGAAGGGAATGATAGGCCCCTGTGTTTGGAGAAGTCCAGTCAATGCTAATGGCAGACAGGGAAGGAGAAGTACAAATTTTTTACTCCCAGCAGACAGGCTGGCAATATCAGTGTTCATACCATGGGATCTATTGGGTGTGCACAATCTCCCTCAGCCCTTCTCTTGGGCATGATGGTAATGGTTGTGGGGGAGAGCAGGAGACTTGGCAGCAACAGTCTGGGCATGGGGTGTGGTAACTGGTCCAATGGTTACTCCCATCTCCTCTTCCTCCTTCCTATGTCTATCATGACTAAAGTTCCTTTCCCCCGTGACATGGTTGGAATTTTTCAAAAGGAATTTTTATCAGGAAAATAAAGGAAGGAAAACAAATAGAAAAACATAGAAATAGATGAGTCTTAAAAGCATAGTTTCCTTCAGGATAGAGCCTATCCACAGACTGGCTTGATTAGCATAACTTTGGGGGCACTTTACCTTGGTCTCTTTTCTTCTCTGGAATTGGAGAGGGAGTGCTGGACTTTCAACCCCACAGGAGTTTTTGGGGGGATGGCATTTCTCCCAGGAATGGTTTTGTTGGTTTTTTTTTTAACCTTTCTTTTTTGATTATCAACTCCCAGGTCAATACTGTTAACCCTGAGCTATGTTTTGCTTTCCTCTGGGAGAAAGAAGCTGCTTCCTTATCTGGCTCTAAAGATTCCTTCCTCCTTTACCTCAGGTCCTCTTGCACTGACTCTCTAGATATTCTTCTGTAGCTCTATATGTATGTGGCTTTATGTCATGAAAAGTTCTATGGGCCTAAGTTTTTGTTCTTTCCAGGTAGATTACCCGAATCTTATTTATTTTCCTGTTGTTGAGGCTATTTCTACTTATCTGCAAGCCAGAGATTCTTAAAAAAAATTTTTTTCAATAGCTAGCATTTTTTTCTTCTTCCTATTCCTATTCTCCCATAGAGGGGAAAAAAAAAACAAGAACAAACAAACCCCTGTAACAAATAAGCAAGCATAACTTATTCCCACATTGGCCATGTCGAAGAATGTATCTCATTCTGCATTTTGATAGGATAGATGATGTAGTCTTTATTTTATATTTTAATTGACATTTATTTTTACTCTTCCTTGGGGAAGGAAAAAAAACACCTTTTTATAAGTAAGCATAGTTAGGCTCTATAGTTAGCCCTATCACCTCTGTCAGGAGGTGGAGAACATATTTTTAGATAAATATTTTTATTTCTTTAAATATTTCCCAATTACATGTAAAATTTTTTAACATTAATTTTTTTTAAAATTGAATTCCAAATTCCGCCCCTCTTCCATCCTTTGAGAAGACAAGCAACTTGATATTAATTATATATACGAAGTCATACAAAACATATTAGCCATGTTGCAAAAGAAAACAAAGACAAAAAAGAGAAAAACAAAGAAGATGAAAAAGTATGCTTCAATCTGCACTCAGTTCATCAGTTCTCTCTCTTCAGGTGGGTAGCACTTTTTCATTATGGGTACTTTGGAATCATCTTGGATCATTATCTTGATCAGAATAACTGAGTCTTTTGCAATTGATCATCATTACAATGTTGCTGTTGCTGTGTACAGGGCTCTCCTGGTTCTGCTCATTTCACTCTGCATCAGTTCATATGAGACTTCTCAGGTTTTTCTGAAACTATCCTGCTTGCCATTTTTTATAGCACAATAACATTCCATCACAATCATATTGTACAAACTTATTCAGCCATTCCCCAATTCATGGGGCCCTCAATTTTCAATCCTTTATCACCACAAAAAATGAATTTTTTTAAATAAATAGGTCCTTCCCCTCTTTTATTTGATGTCTTTGGGATACAATGTCTTTGAGATATAGTGATATTACTGAGTCACAAGGTAGACACAGTTTCATAGCCCTTAGATTATTCTCTTCAGTTTCCTGAGGGTTATCTTACAGAAGCTGATTCTTCTGACATTCCAATGTTAAAATGACTTAACATGTTACCCACCTCCTGAATGAGAGATGATGGACTCAGGGCACAGATTGAGGTATAATTTTTTTTGACATCGCCAATGCAGCAATTTGCTTTACTTGACTTTGCATGTTTGTAACAAGGATTTTGTTTTTCTTGCTTTCTCAATGGAGATGGGAAGGGTGGGAGAGGTAGAAGGGAGACAATACATATCTGAAAATTAAAAACAATTGTTTAGCATATTCAGTAACAGCAGATATAATTTTTGCCGAGGGAACAAGAATCATTCCCTAACAGCTTGTTCCAAACTAGATGGGGGATGGATGGATAGAAGGGGGGGAAGGTGGGAAGTTCTTGCTATCTCAGCTTTGCATCTGGGAGAGTAATCACTAACTTCCAATAATTTCAGGTCCAGTTTTCCAGTTTGTGGTTTGCCCAAGTCCATTGTCTTCTTTGTTTTTTCTTCCTGCCCCCCAACTTTTGGGCATTTCACCACTTACAGAAGGGAGAGGGCAAGAGAGAGAGGTAGCATCAGCCTCTTTTCTGCCTTAGAAGCTCTGACCCAAGATCCTGCTGGAGAAGAGGTTCAAACTCGTAGCTGAAAATAAAGGCAGTTTGTTTCATCTGCCTGTGTAATCCCTGGGCCCCCATTAGCATGGATAATTGGCAGTTTATAGTACTGTAAAAGCCAGTAAGAGGAGGCTATTAGTATGGGCAGCTGCTCCCATCTCCTTCCTTTTCATCAAGAGTTCAATGGCCTTTGGGGGCCATCGGTACTGATTCATCTGCTTGTTGACACAATGCCCTTGCTGGGACTTTTTATTTGGTGGAGAAGTTGTCTTCTGGGACAGACCTATCCTCATTAACATCTCCCTTGGTTCAAAGGTGCTACTGATGGTGTGATTAACTTTCATTATATCCTGACTTTTCCCTCATCCCTTGAATGAGCCAAAGTGTTCCCTAGGGCAAGGTGTAGATGTCATCAGGAAACTAATTTATTTTAAATATTAAATGTTAAGAAAAGCCATAAGGGGTAGTAGATGGAGGGCTGGCCTGGGAGTCAGGATGACTTGAGTTCAGACTCTACTTTGACATTTTCTGCTTGGGTGATCCCGGGTAAATTGCTTAATCTCCCTGGGGGTCAGTCTTTTCATCTTTAAATGAAGACATTGGATACCTGTCAGATCCCTTTTATCTTTGCATCTATGATCCTGTGATGCCACATTTCACCCATGCTAGCTGTGTGACCCTGGGAAGTCACTTAACTTCTCAGTGCTCTAAGGTCACTCTCTTAAGACCCCACCATTGGCAGAGCATTTTCAGGTTTGCATTGTTAAGGGGGCTTTCCTTTAGGGGCCTCCTTTCTGGATTGGTACCCCCAGAAACCAAACAAAAAACAGATAACATGACATTGGGGTCATGTGTACCCCCCTTTTTTCTTTTTTACTTAGGTGGGTCAGGGGCTGTTAACTTGAATGTTTCTCTACTAAGAATCTCATGAGGGCCATGACTGTGTTTATTTGACATTTGAATATGCTTATGTAGACCTATTAGTTTATTCTTTGGCAATATCACAATTAAAATTCTGTGATTGTTACCCTCAAAGTAACTGCTTATGAATTTTTTAAAATTCAGTTTGGTCCTAATTCTTATTCCAGAAATGAACCACAGAGAGGGGATGGCTCCACACAATGAAGATACGGGAACTGGGAGGGCTCCCAGATATTTTGGTTGGGGCAAAATTGGAAAAATCCAAACTTATGGGTGTTGAGTAATTCTGCAGGAACATGATGATAATTGGAATGTTTCAAAGCCAGCCAACTCCACAGGAACAGTGTCATAAACAAGGTCATGGTGAGATTTTTCAGCTTCACAATGATACCTAACGTTCTCTTATATTAAAGATGTAATTGTGAAACACCCTTGGTTGGAGTACCAAGATAGCTTCCTGTTAGAGCCTGAGGCAGCATGGAGCAATGATAAGATTACTGGACTTGGGGTCAGGAAAAGTCTTGGTTCACATCTCGCCACTTAACTCCAATTACCTCACCAAAAAGAAAACAAACAAACAAAAAGAAGTTATAGAGATGTCTCTCTGTCTTATCATTTAACCTACCACGGTTCTAAATATAACTAATGACTGGAGGTGTCTTTTTCAGGTGAGAGTACACCAGTGGAGCTCTCTGGAGCCTGTGTGCTCTCGTGAGACTGAATACTTGGTGGTGAAGGCAGGTCAGGCGGTCCCTCTCTACAAGGACCTGGTGGTGGAACTGCTGAGAAGGTGTGGTCAGTGCACATGGCAAAGCTGCATCATCTCCTTTGTCCTGACAGCTGGTGGTGAGCTCTCCAGCCCTACTAACTATCACTTCCTGTCCTCCCTGAAGGATGCTGTGGGGCAGGAGAAGGCACAGATCACTGTGAGTACCCACTGTCTTAAAGTTCCTGAAGGGATATTGAGGTTACCTCTGGAGAAAGGTAGCCCCTCCTCCACAGCAGAACAATAACCAAGGGGTGGCAAGTAGGACTTTGCCCCAGGGTACCTGTGTGGGGAGGGTGTCGTTCCTTGGCCCAGGGGAAGAGAAGAGGAGGGGATTCCAGATCTCTTGTGGGTCATTTTGGGGATAAGGAACAGGTAAGGGCAGGGTCCTCTGATGAAAGATGCTGGATCCAGGAAAGCCTGGGGCTCTTGGACCACTTTCTACCATTGAGACAGAGCCCTTCAAGGACCTTTTTAGGTGGTTAGGTGGCTTAGTGGGCAGAGCACCAGGCCTGGGGTCAGGAATACTTGAATACAAATCTGTTCTCAGACATTTAAGTAGTATGACTCTGGGCAAGTCACTTAGCCTTTGTTTGCCTCAGTTTCCTCATCTGTAAAATGGGGATAACATTGGCACCTACCTCCCAGGGTTTTTATGAGGATCAAATTAGACAATAATTTAAGACATTTAGCACAGTGCCTGGCACATAGTAATCACTATATAAGTGTTAGATTGTATTATTATTGTTATTAGCACAAGAGGAAATGCCCTTCTATGGACCCCCCATCAAATTTACCACCATGAAATGATGAATTAAGATAAGAAATAATTATATTTGGGGTGTATAAAATTTGGAATTTAAAACATGTTTCCAGGGCAGTGAGCCTTAGGGGCATCTGATGGGCCCTCCCATGGAGAATGTGGGTATTCTGCCTCCTTGGTAAGAATGTAAGGGGATGGCTGTTGATTGAGCTTCAGAAACCGGGGATATCCCCTGGGTCAGAAGAACCACCCTTCTCTATCAGATCAAACTTGAGAGCAAATGAGATACGGTTTTGCATGTGAAGTACTTTGCACACCTTAAAGCACTATATAAATTCTGGTGGTTATTATAGAAAAGAGGCAACAGATTTCTCTCTAGAACACAGACCCACTCTGCTAAATGAATTCTGATTTGTCCTCAAAGAGGGGGAAGAAAGAAAAAAAAAAGGATAAGTGTGTGGGGGGAGCAATCTGATTTTGTTTTATGGACTCCATAGGCTCTTTTACAGGCTAGCAAAATCCAACTGGAATCTAGCCTCAAGGGTAACAAGTCATCTTGGTAATAGCCCCTGTCACATAAACCCAATCTGGAGCCCTCTCCTATGCTTTCAGCTAGACCACAGTGGTCATGCCCACACTCCATGTGCCTTCGGATTCCCCAGGGCCTTGCTTCTTATAAACTCGTGAAACTAAAGAACCCATCAAATTGGTCAAGAAATACATTTCCCTTTCGTAAAATTCAGTGAATTATTCACTATTGTTAACTACACTGAGCTTTGGGAACGTGATCTGAACCTTGGTTAACTAACCTTTCCGATGAATCACCTAGGGATTGGGCCTAGAAGCACGTATATATCTTCTGGGCTCTTTTCCATTGGTGGAATTAATGTCATCTGACTGTTTCTAGACTGACCCCTTGTTGATTCATCAGAAAGGTAGTTAACCAAGGTTCAGATCAGGTTACTTAAACTCAATATAGAGAACTTCAGGGAGGAATTCCCTCAGGCACCTTCTCCACAACTTTTAGTCCTACAGAGTTGCCTAGAGGTCTAAAAGGTTAAGGAACTTGCCCCGGGCCACACAGCCAACATGTGTCAGGTACCAATGTGTGTCTTGAACCAGGATTCAGTTGCCAGTGTTGTTATTCTCTTTTTTCTATATAATAAACTGTCTCAGAGTTTGAAAATTGCCTAGAATTTCATGGCTACTGAATAGTGACACTGGGAACATGAACCCAGGAAACCCTTAAAGTAGCTCTTTTTTGAATCCCAATTTCTTTTTAGAGTTCAGTGCGCACAAAGGTGAGTGCTTGAGCTGGAACTCAAGGTTTGCCACAGAGCAACTTTTTCTTATCTCTGCTTTTTGGCCTACTTCCTTCCAATCCATCAATGCTACCTTTGCAAAAGGGTGACATTTGAATGCTTTATAATTAGATTTAATTACCATGGATCCATGAAACTTGGCATAAGGCATCCTGAAAAGATGACTAAGGAAAGGGAACAGATGAAAAAAATTAAAAGAACAGTATAGAGAAGTGGTCTCCAAATTTTTAGATTGTGCACCCTTATCAGTAAAAACATTTTGTGCATGTATCCCCAGTAAATATTTGTTTATGTTATATAAATGTTTTACTGTACTAATCATTATGTACATTATAAAACCTGAAAATGGAAGTTAAAAAAGGATAAGATAAAGGTGAAATAATATTTTATCCTAGAGTCCATAGGGAGCCACTGGAATTTTTTGAGTAGGGAAGTGACATGGTCAGACCTGCACTTGAGGAATATCATTTTGATAGCTGTGTAAAGGACAGATTGGAGTAAGGAGAAATTGGAGGCTGAGATCATGCAGTAGTCCAGGTAAGAGAGACTAAGGGTCTCAACCAGAGTAGTGGCTATGTGAGTGAAGAGAAAGTAACAAATACAAGATGCTGTGGAAACAGAAGTGACAAGATTTGGCATCTTATTGGATATGTGGGATTACGGAAAATAAGGAATCTAGGATAACACCAAAGTTGAGAACTTGGGTGACTGATAGGAAGTTGGTACTCTCAATATGTAATTGAACATAAAATATAAATTTAGATTTCAAACCTGAGTTGTTTTGCATGCTACTACTTAGAAGTAATTCTGGACTGGTGGAGAGAATGATGACTGGATGCCACCTGAAAAGGGGATGATTGAATGGAGAGCTTTAGAGAGAAAATATATTCTCTCTAAGACAGGACATGAATGATTCCACACTCACTTGGGGATCGATTCCAGATATGTAGAGAGAGGGACAGACTTTGGAATACAGAAATGTGGGGGAAAGCCTGCTCCTCAACATGCTCTTGATTTTCAGCTTATTTCTTTAGACATTTTGAGGAATTTCCTTTGGCAATTACAACCAAGAATCACCTACCAAGTAAAACTGAATATAATCTTTCAGGGGGGAAAATGGACACTTGAGAAATAAAGAACTTTCAAGCGTTCCTAGGTGAGAGATGGGCTCTGGGGTGGAGATGGTGGAGTAAAGACAGGGGCTCCCTTGAGCTCTCCCCCACGCCCCTCCAAATACCTTTAAAAAATGGCTCTAAACAAATCCTAAAGAAGCAGAACCCACAAAAAGACAGAGTGAAACACCTTTCCAGCCTAAGACAACCTGGAAAGTTGACAGGAAAGATCTGTTGCACCAGGCTGAGAGAGGAGCTCAGTCCAGCACGGGCTGCACCAGCACAGACTGGGCCCCAGCAAACCAGGAGCAGACCTTGGGAGTGACTGAATCAGCAGCGGCAGTAGCGGTGGCTACTTCTGGAGCTCTCTGCCCATAGACAGTAAGGGGATCGAACAAGTGGTCAGAAGGAGATTACAGGGGTCTCTTTGCTAACACTGAGGCAGGACGCTGTTGCTTTGCCCATACTTGGAGCCGGGTCTCAGTCCTGGGTGGCAGTCCCAGGGTGAGGAGGAGCACCGGCACAGCAGAGCTTGTGGCCGCCGTGGAGGTGGAGGACCTTCTTCACAATTCCAGGGCAGAAAAGAGTGCTTATGGTCACATACCTTTCCTTAGGTCATACCACCTTGGAAGAACTAAAAATTTACAGGTCCCTAAAAGCGTCTCTGAAAATAGCTGCATAAAATTGCTGAATCTTGGAACAGCGCACCCTCCACGCTGGAAGCAGAACCCTCCCTTAACAAAGAGATTAAAAATCAAGTAATGGGCTGGGAAAATGAGCAAACAACGAGAGTTGGGCTCTGGTCCAGCACTGTCCCAAGCTTTTTGTGCTGGGGCTCAGGGTCTTGCTTTTGGCTTCCACTGGGATTCAGGAACTAGCTGCTTCTGGCTTGTCCTAGGGTGGATCTTCCCAGGGTGTGGACTTTCTCTACTGGCCTGCTCCAGTGTGAGGCCCTGATCCTGGAATGCTATTGAAACAGGTCTCTCTGTTGGTAGGCCCCAGGAGTTTTCTTGGCAAAGATATTGGAGTGGTTTGCCATTTCCTTCTCCAGCTCATTTTATAGATGAGGAAACTGAGGCAAACAGGGTTAAGTGACTTGCCCAGGGTCTTACATATGCATATAGGTGTATATGTGTGTCTCCTGATAGAATGTGAGCTCCTTGAGGTCAGAGGCTGTTTCATTTTTCTCTCTGCATACCCATTGCCTATCACAGTGCCTGGGAGATGATGGTTGGCACATAATAAATGCTTATGGATTAAACGATTGTTCCTTGGTGTAAGAAGACATTGTGGAGGATAAAAAGATGAATGACGTGGAATAATGATATTCCAAGGTCTTACAAGAGACATTCAGAGGAAAGAAAGAAACTTTTTTTTCTTTTTGGAAGCTGCTATTAAAAAAAAATCATGGAAGGACTCAGATGGGAAGGATTGAGCTTCTAAGGAGTGGTGATTTCAATAATCATTTTAATTGTTTAATTTTTAATTGTTTTTAGTTAATTGTTTAATTTAATAATTGTCATCTGACTTAATAATGAAGACGGCACTCTATAGGGCCAGTCTAAGGTTTGCAAAGGGCTTTGCATGTGTGATCTCATTTGAGCCTTGATTTGCTGATGGAAGTGACTCTCATTGGGTCGCCAGCTGTAGGGGATGACCCCTGGCATCTTTGTGAGGCAGGCTCCCTTTCCCTCTCCTGGCTGCAGCTGCCTGTACTCTTATCTAAGAGCCCTCAGTTTCCATAACAAGTTTTGGGGTATCATTCTATTTTCCACTTTAAAAAATTATCTTGAAATGTAGAGGCATTCAGAGAGATAGACTAGGAGAAGGAGCATGGGCTGGGTTTGCACCTCAGGCTCTGCCACCATGGCCTCCGTGACCTTGGGAAGTCATTTAAACTCTGAGAGCCTCAGTTCCCTCATCTGTAAAGTGCCTGCCTACCTCCCAAGGTTGTTGCAAAGAAAGCAAATATAAACCAGAAAGTGTCCCATAAGCGTGCACTCTAGAGATTCAGCTCTCTACGCCAGGGAGCAAAACTCAAATCTTTGGTTTCTACCCTCACCCTGACCCTGGCCCTTCAGCACCATATTAATTTTCCCATCTTGATAATACTCCCGTGTAGGGCACAGCTCACAGAATCACAGAATACCTTACACATGTTCACTTAAAGACAGACCTTCAAATAGGGGCAACCCCCACCTACTGAGGAAGTGCATTCCACTTTGGGAGGGCTGTAATCATTAGGAAGTGTTGACCGACCTCAAGCCTACCATGGCCTCTTGGCCACTCGTGGTGGCCGCTATTCCTGGTTCTGCCCTTCGGGGCCAAGCAGAACAAGTTTATATCCTAGTTCACATGACAATCCTTCAGATACTTGAAGACAGTGATTATCTTCTTCCCATGAATTCTGTTCTCCAAGCTAAACATTCCTGGGACTTTCAACCTGATTACATACACTGCAGACACTTTCTTGGGTGTCCTTCTCTGGACACTCCCCAGTCTTTCTTAAACTCTGGTGCCTAGAATTGAACACAATGCACCAGATTGGGGCTGATGAGGGACAGTGAGACAATCTCCTTCCTATTTCTAGGAAGTTACTGTTTGGCCATCCTCAGTCATGGCCAACTCTTTGTGACTCCATTTGGGGTTTTCTTGGCAAAGATATTGTAGTGGTTTGCCATTTCCTTCTCCAGCTCATTTAACAGATGAGGAAACTGAGGCAAACAGGGTTAAGGGACTTGACCAGAGTCTCACAGCTAATAAGCGTCTGAGGCTGGATTTGAACTCAGAAAGGTGAGTCTTCCTGACTCTAGACCTGGCACTCTATGCACTATGGCGCCACCTAGCTGCCCTCCCAGGAAGTTATGCCCTTCTAAATGTGGCCCAAGATGATGTTAGCTTTTTTGGCTGCTGCATCACACTGCTGATTCACATTGTAGGCGCAATTCACCTCCAATTTGGGGGGGGATCAATTGCTATTTAACCATATCTCCCCTTGTGAGGGTGATTCTTGTGTTACCTTAATGCAAGACTTTACATTTATCCCTTTTGAATTTCAGCTAGGTGGCACAGCGCATAGTGTTAGACTTTGGAGCCAGAAAGACCTGAATTCAAATCCTGACTGATACTTCCTAGTCACGTGATCCTGGGCAAATCACTCTGTCTCTCTCATCCTCCGTTTCCCCATCTGTAAAATGGAGCTGAGAATAGCACCTACCTCACAAAAATGTGAGAATCAAATGAGATACGTAAAGGTGCTTTGCAAACCTTAAAGAACAATCTAAATGCTAGTTATTATTATTGTATTCAAATTAATATAATATTCAAATTAATTCAGGTTAATAACCTGTCAAGATCATTTTAGATCTACTGTGCTAATTACCCTTCCCACTTCTGCATCATCCACAAATTTGATGAACATAACATTTACTTATGCCTTTATCTAAGTCATTGATAATGTTTTCAGAGCCAAGCACAGATCCCTGGGGCACTCCACTGGAAACTTCCTGTTGTGTTGACATTGAGCCATTAATTACTACTTCTCTTCGAGTCTGGCCATCCAACCATTTCTGAACCTCTCTGACTTCAATTATCTAATCATATTGCTCCATCTTATTTGCAAGAATACAATGAAATACTTTATCAAAAGCTTTGCAGAAACCTAGATGAACTTTATCCACAGCAATCCCTTCATCTATTACTATAGTAATCCTGCAGAAAAAGGAAAGGAGGTATTGGTTATCATTCTTCTTTACAACATCACTAATGCGAAAATATGTTTAATAGGAATATATATGTAGAGTCTATATCAGATTGTATGCCGTCTTGGGGAGGCAGAGAAAATTTAAAACTCAAAAGCTTACGGAAGTAAATGTTAAAAACTAAAATCAATTTAAAAAAAAAAAGGAAAAAAGAAAGGGCAGTCTGTCATGACCTGTTCTTAATGAAATCATAGTCGCTCTTTGTAATTACTGTTTCCTTTTATAGCTAGATGTTCACTAACCATGTCTTTAATGATCCGTTCTAGAAATTTCCCAGGAATTAAAGTCAAACTCATTGGCCCACAGTTTGCAGACTGTTCTTTTTCTGTATTTGAGCATTGGGACATTTATCCTTCTCTCATCTTGCAGAATCGCCTCGTTTTTCATGATCCATCAGTAGTGTTATCGGGGCTCCCAATTTTGATGCCCTAAGCACTAGAGTGGAGGTCAGAAAACCTGGATTCTAGCCTTAACTCTGTCACTAACTACCTTTATATCAGTGGGCGAATTATTTACCCTCCATGGTCGTCAGTTTCCACATCTGTTAATTGGGGTTTAGATCTGGAGACCAGTTAGGTTCTTTCCAGCTCTATTATGCTAACACTTTGATTTTTCTGGAACTCGGTTACCTTGGCTCTCTCTCTGGGCTGCTGGGGAGATGATTTTTATCCCTCCTACCCCTTCGCAGTCCCCTTCCAGAAACTAGGGATGGAATCTAGCCACTAGCTTCTGCCACTTCTTTGCAATTCAGTTGCCTCATTTTCCAACATTGGGCCAAGGCTCTGGCTGTTCTTTTTTTTTTTAATTTATTTATTTTGGATTATCAACAATCACTTCCATAAGCTTCTGAGTTTCAAATTTTTCTCCCCTCCCTCTCCACCTCCCTATCCAAGATGGCGTGCAATCTGATATAGGCTATACATATACATTCCTATTAAACATACTTGCATATTAGTGATGTTGTAAGTAAGAATTAGAACCAATAGGAGGAACCACCAGAAAGAGGAAACAAAACACAACAGAAGAAAAAAAAGTAGCAAAGAGTATGCTTCAATCTGCATTCAAATTCCATAGTTCTTTCTTTGGATGTGGATAGCATTTTCCATCATGAGGCCTTTGGAGATGTCTTAGATCCTTGTGTTGCTGGGAAGGGTTAAGTTTATCAATATTAGTCATCACACAATGTGGCTGTTATTGTGTACAACATTCTCTTGGTTCTGCTCACTTCACTCAGCATCAGACCATATGAGTCTTTCCAGGATTTTCTGAAGTCAGCCTGTTCATCATTTCTTATAGCACAATAGTATTCCATTACATTCATATGCCACAACTTGCTCAGCCATTCCTCAACTGATGGGCATCCTCTCAATTTCCACTTCTTTGCCACCACAAAAAGAGCTGCTATAACTATTTGTGTACATGTGGGTCCTTTTCCCATTTGTATGATCTCTTTGGGATACAGCCCTAGAAGTGCTATTGCTGGGTCAAAGGGTATGCACATTTTTATAGCCCTTTGGGCAAAGTTCCAAATTGCTCTCCAAAATGGTTGGATCATTTCACAACTCCACTAACATTAGTGTTCCAATTTTCCCACATCGTCTCCAACATTTATAATTTTCCTGTTTTGTTATGTGGGTCAATCCGATAGGTGTGATGTGCTACTTCAGAGTTGTTCTGATTTGCATTTTGTCTCTGGCTGTTCTTGAGGTGTAACACACCTGCCCTCCTACCAGAGGGACTCTGTATAACAGCAGGAACTTGCAAGATGTGTAGGTTGTATGAGGCCACACCGTAAGATCCAAGACAAACAGGAAGATGGTTTTCTACTCCAACCCTTAAACCATCTTGTTATCTCCCATAGCCCTTGATCTAAAGACTCTTTTAAGAATAATTTTGATTTTCCATTGCTTTCTCTCTCCTAACTTTAATTTCTAACCCTGAAAAACTTGTTTGGATTTACCAGTGTCTACTGTTCATGATAATGGGTGAATATTGCAGAGAAGGGAGAGGCATCAGGATGCTAGACTCTGAGTCAGAAAGACTGCCTCCTGATAAATACTGGCTCTGTGACTTTGGGTTAAGTCATTTAACCTCAGTTTCAGAGCAAGGATGAGCAGATGATCCTCATTAGTAGTGGGAATTTCTTCACTTGGAGTTGCCTATACCAACAAAATCACAGGTCCGGTCCAATATTACAGCAAAAGGGAGGGCACCTATGGCAATAATGTCATGCGCTAAGTAAAGTCCTGATGGAACTTTTTAGTCTTGGCTGCAATATGATTGTTTTAGGCATCAGCAGGACTGAAATAATGGATGTATTAACAAGCAGAAAGAAGACCCAAAACATAAAATGGGAAAGAAAACGGAGCAGCAAGACTTCTGTGTGGTCCAAAAACTGGAGAACTTACCTATTTACAACTGAAAGGGTAGGCACCATAGCCATCCCTCTGCTAGGTGGAAATTTAGCCCCTTCTATCAGATCCTACATCCTTTCTCTCCACACCCTGGTTCATTTTGCATCTTAGCAGGCTATAATAGTTCCATCAAAAACTCTTTACTTTTTCTTCCCCTGTTTAAAGAACTATAGACAACCTAATACTAAGAAGTCAACGCAGATGACAGATGACCCCTGGGGCTAGGGTGCCTAGGTGGCTGAAAACATCTGTGTGAACTGACTTGATTGATGATACTTGCTTTTAGGAAAACCAGGTGTTTTGCTTGGCCAAAATGGGTCTGTGAACTTGGTTTTAAGAAATATTTTGATAATTGCATTTCAATGTAACTGGTCTCCTTGTTTTCCTATGCATTTTTCTTATATATTTAAAAACACAGGGGCAGCTAGGTGGCACAGTGGATAGAGCACTGGCCCTGGAGTCAGGAGGACCTGAGTTCAAATCCAGCCTCAGACACATAACACTCACTAGCTGTGTGACTCCGGGTAAGTCACTTAGCCCCAACTGCCTCACCAATAAACAGATAGACAGAGAGAGAGATACAGAGATAGAGAAAGTGAGAGAGAGAGAGAGACAGACAGACAGACAGATAGATAAAAACACGATTTTGAGGAGGGGAGCTACCCAGAAGCTTCTATAAGTTTCTATCCATAAGACTGCTAAAGAAGACCATGACACCGTCCCCCCCCCCAAAAAAGGTGAAGAATTCCTGGTGTAAAAGAATATTGATTCAAATAAGACTTGAGAAAAAGCTGGCTTCATAGACAGGGTTATACCTATAAAGGAAGAGAAACCCCAAAAGGTAATCAAAGTCCCAGGAAGTGATTTTACAATTTTTTTTTCTTGCTGTGCTCTAAGTGTTAAGGTTAAGGTGTATTTCAACGCCTTAGCAGGACCTTCCCTGAAGGAGCTGCATTCATTGTGGCTTTATCCCCATCTGCTGGTGCCATATGAAAATGACTCCATCCCATAGAGGTGCAGAAGAGATTGATACCATCACTAGCCTGACTCTTAATTTTAGAAGCCTTGGCCAGGGTAGAGGTTTGAGTAAGTAAAAGAATGAGGGAGTTTCTGGAACAGAGGGAAAGGGCTTTGGAGTAGGATCCTTTTACTCCAAAAGTTAGGGAATATGGTCGTGAGCCTCACACTTAGACCCTCTACTGTCATGCCAGTTCTTCCTTTAAGTTTACAGCTTTCCAACATGGAAAACCTAGACCATGGTGGTGCTGGGGAATGAAAAACAGAAACTGAAATTACTGGATGTTTTAGTCCAATTCCACAAATAAATGCACTTTTTTAAATGAAAAAGTTCAAAGTTAATGTAAAAGCAACACTAACCAGATAATTTGGACCAAGAGAATGTATCACAGAAATTACTTGGTATGGCATGTGAAAAGTATAATTTCCAAATTAATCTTGGTATTTTAAAAATGCCATAATGGCTGTTATATTTCTCAATGCCATTCATTTTAACAAAGCTAGCTTCCCCCCCCCAAAAAAAATCTCAAAACCAAAAATACTTGCAACTTTTTAGTAATTCTCAGCAATTAAAATCCAACCTATTTTTCTGAAATTTTGCCTTTAAGTGAAATAATATCCTTTCTTGATGGATAAATATACAACCAGCTTATAGAGAAAACCCATTAGAGAAGTTGAAACTGATACAAGTGAAGACAGTTTAAGTAATAAGAGAATTGCCCATGTCTGAAGACCTTTGTAATCAATTTGAGAAATTAAAACCTTCCTAATGCATTACAAATGAGTTAAGCAATAGATGTAGTTATATATCCTAATTTGATTATATGTGTATGACAAGTTGTTGAAACTGATACGGCAGTTGCAAATCTACTGATGGCAATGCCCCATCAGGAGGAATTTGCAGTAAAATCGCTGGACTTTTAGAAATGGAAATGATATAATGGGGCAAAATTGTATTGGAATCAGCACCTATGGTGCTCAGTGTCCAAATGAAATATAGGTCTATAAGCACTAGTGTGTGTAACTTAGACACATTGCTTCATACACAATTACCTGTATCGAAGAATAAAGGCTATATCCAATTTTTCAAGTTGTTAAAAAAGAAATCAACTTCTTAAGCAGTTCATTATGTGATATTTTTGGAGAAAATTGCTTGCTTTTAACAAGCAGAACCAAATGTTTTAAAAATCTTACCAGCTAAGATAAAAATATGATGAGATAGAGGTAAGAGAGGACACTTTGATAGCATTATAAAACATGTTGGCTTTCTCATGCCAAAGTAGTTTGAAGAATGTTTGAGCTAAGAGACGATCATCACCATTTTTCTTCCTGATTATTATAATAAAGATGAAGTAAATTCATTTTTCTAACATATTTCCTCCTGAGACTTGTATTTTTGGTGGACCTTTATTTTTAAAATGGATATTCTCAGTACTCAATGAATGCAGTGCCTTCAAATTCACATTCGGTTACTCAATGATAAAGTGACTATTTATAAGAAAGTCAGAGCCATGGATAATAAATTGTGAAATATTCACGTATTTCCCAATCTAAAAAAAAAACTCTGCTTTAATCACTTTAATTAATCACTTGACCCAGTCTACAGAAGCATTCTCATTTTAAAGAATTAGTTGTTTCTAAATACAAATTTATTAGGAACCTGTTAGCCATGTTTAGACATTTAAACCTAAAAAGCTTATCGTGTTGTGTTTCCAGATGAGTAAGGAGTTCTCCATTTTATCAAAGTGATACAAATCTTACTAGTGTCCATAACATCTTATTTGAGTGAAATGGGGTTTTCTGCTATAGCCATTAAAAACAGTAAGTGTCCATCTCAAATAGTGATTGAAAAAAGAAGTAACAATGACACCATATTTTGAGAAACTTGGTAGGGCAGAGTCCAGATGGCGGGAGTATTAGGAATCAATGGGATTGAGCTCCCCTCCACAATTTCCTCTAAACAGATCTAGAAAACATACTAAACTGAATCTTGATGGGGAAATCCAGAAGGGGAGGAAATGTATGACATCTCATAGGAACTCAGTACAGAAAACCAAGCTTATCCATCAAATTAATATTATCATTATGGTTATTATTTCATAAGTTATTCACATGAACACTATAAATAACCTACTATTTGTTCTGCATGTTATAAATTATAAATTTTAACATTCTAATTGAAATAAAGTATGAAGTACGAACTTTAAAATATTACTTTAGTAAGTGGATGGGTGGTGGGCATCCTGGAGGATGGTGAGGTACAACTAACCAGAGTGAACAATTAGAATGGCAATTAAATGCTGTCAAAGCTCCTTGTGAGAGTCCTTGGTCAACCAGCCTAATGAGATGATGTCCTGTAGAGAGACTTGGGCACTCTGACATATTTCAGTCTCGGTGGTTTATGGAAAAGATTCTTCAAGAAAGATTCAGAGATGGTTCTGCTGTTTTGGCAGAAAGAAAGGCATAATCTGCCATGAGGAGATCAGGATCTGGGCTTATGTCCAAAGCCTATGTCTAAAACATTAGACAGATTCTGGTTCTTCACCGTGATGACAAAGTCTCAAGTTCCTTAGTTTACAAAGGCTGACAAGTGAAGGGGCTGTGTGAACAAGGCAATGGAATGAACCCCAGGTATTTTGTCGGAAAGGGACTCTTCAAAGATCAGAGAAGGTGAGGTTATCAATTTACTTTTTCTTTTATTATAAAAGTAAAATAAAAAATAGCATTTATAAATCCAACATTTCTCCTTTAAAGTATCTGATCTAAAAAATTATTTACAATAGTAAAATGCAGAAACAGTGGAAAATACCATTTTCAGCATTGATTAGACCAATGTTTAAATATTCACTGAAATATACATATTCCTTTCTTTCGAATCATGAAAACCAAAAGCAATGAGCTTTTAAAAAATTGTACATTGAGCGAGTCCCACTTCAAAATACTTTTTTCTTAATTTCTTTATAATCTGAGTGAGTAACTGTACTACAAAAAGCTAGAGAGAGTATCCTTGTGGGCACTCCCCAAGTCTTTCAAGGGAAGTGGGTATGCAGCATAGGAACAGCAGGACAAAAACAGAAAGCACTTGAGTTCATTGGCAGTCAAAAAAGGTTTGGTAAGACCCATTCCCCTAAAGAAGGTGCCACCCTGACCCTGGGTTCTGGTTACTAGACATATCTTGTAAATGAACCAAACTAAAGTTAGTTTAAGAAGTAAGAAGGAAGTTGAAGATCCTGGTTTTAATCCAGAATAGTTCAAACCAGTTTGCTTCCTCTGAGCACCTTGAACTTCCTTTCCTTTGACTGGTGAAATGGCGTTTCAGGATTTTCATTTCCATGGTGTGCTGTAAATCCTTTGTTAAACTTTGCCTTCGATTGATGCTTCCTGGCCATAGTCACGAGGCATTTTGTTGAGTGTTATCAATGGGCTGGGGCTGGTCAGAGACTCAGTAAAGCTGAGTTTACGGAAGGAGGTCTCCACCCCACTGTCACAAACACTTTCATTGTCCTGGAGTTTACAAAATTCACCTGAGGAGGGAAGACGGAGCACAGTTGTTCAGTGCTGGACAGCTCTTGTAGCCTATGATTGCATGGAGTTATTAAACATCACTAGGTCTGCACAATTGACACTAAATTCCCCTCTTTATTTCTGCCACTGCCTGTCTCTCAACTTTCACTTTTCCCCATCACACACCTAATGAAACCAGGGAAACACCTACTAAGCGCCTACCCTGACACAAAACACTGTGATAGTAAATAAACGGAAGTCCCTCCTTTGAAGAACTTTAAAGAGCAGAAACATAGGCCTAGCAAACATACTCTGCTTCTCTCAAAACATAATTGCAATGGTGGCAGTTAGGTGGCACAGCGGATAGAGCACTGGCCCTGGAGTCAGGAGAACCTGAGTTCAAATCCGGCCTCAAATACTTATTAGCTGCACGATCTTGGGCAAGTTACTTAACCCCAACTGCTTCAAAAACAAACAAACAAACAAACAAACAAATAAACAAAAAAAAAACAAACAAACTCAAAACATCATTGCAATTAAAATGAAACAAGAAGGGAAACATAGAGGGGACTTCTTATGCTGGATTTCTCCTGGGCATGGGCACAGGACTGGTTCGGAGTCTCAAAGGAGACTTTAATTTGATATTCATTGCATGTAAAGCTGATGTGATTAATAAAACAAAATCTTTTTTCCCAGCCTATTTTATGATGGATGGTCAATGGCTAAGCAAGTATTTGATCACTTGATCTGCCGTAGCTAGGTGGCTCAGTAGACAGAATGGAACAGGAACCACACACTACACTTTTTTACTGAGTGTTCTACATACCATGTATTCAACACTATTTTCAGTCTTTGAACTATTTTGATTAAAATAGCCTGTTTTTCTTTAGTCGTTTTGGTCGTATCCAACTCTTCGTGACCCTATTTGGGATTTTGTTGGCAAAGATTCTAGAGTAGTTTGCTATTTCCTTCTCCAGCTCATTTGACAGATGAGAGACTGAGGCAAACAGGGTTAACTGACTTGCCCAGAGTCACACAGCTAGTAAATATCTGAGGCCAAATTTGAACTCAGGAAAATGAGTCTTCCTCACTTCAGGCCTGGTACTCCATCCACTGTGCCACCTAGCTGCCCATTTGATAAAATATGGGATGATTTTTAATTTTAATGAGACCATTCTGGAAAAATTAAGCCAAATTTCTCCTTAATGGGAGACCTCAGTAGGAGTATGAACAACTTTCATGAGTTACTTGGATATTCTATTTGGGTGGTCAAACATTTTCAAACTCTAATCAAATGGTGTTGCTAGATTTGTGAAAATTCCAGTGGCATGTCTGACATCTACTTGAGGAAATAACCCTAAATAAATAAAGCTCATTATGCACTTCACCCATTATCTAGCATTTCCTTAATGTTTTTAGAATACATCAGCACAATGCTGGTAGTCGAGGACAACTGGGCTCTCACCTGCAAGAGGGACATAGATACAACTGGCCTACTTTCAATGATATTTTAAAACTAAGTAGATGATGGATGCCCTGCTAGTTTTGTCTGTTAATCCATAAGACTACTTTTATTGCTGTGATTACTACTGAGCCAGCTTAAATTTAAGGTACCCCAGAGGCACAGGGAACGTGACTCATTTCATTCTCAAAGAACAACCTCCTTGTGGGTTCCATCGTTAAAACACTTCCTGATTCCTGCCCCTTTTATCTGGAGGTGCCATTCTAGAGGTGAGCAGTACCCAGCCCTGGAAAGCTGGTAGTGAAATGCAACCGTGCATCTAGGGAGAGATTCTTAACCAAAGTGGATAGATTCCAAGGTGGGAAGGGAAGGGTGTGAACTTAGATGGGAAAAAAATTACATCTTTATCTCAATAAAATTGATTTGATTTGTAATCCACCTAATTTATTCTATGTACTAAAAAGCATTGTTCTAAGAAGGGGGAGTCCCAAGGCATCCAGGACACAACTAGGCCCCCTCATCTACTCTTGCCATTAGAATTGCACGGGTTCAAACAGCGTCTTCATTAATCTGCAAACCTTGGGGGCATTCAACACGGCTGCTCCTAAAGTTCCTCCTTCTAGGCGCTAAAGATCTTTTTGCTTGCCAGCCCTACTGGCAATGGCAATGGAGAGGTGTCACCATTACACAACCTGTCCAATGCACACCAGGGCATAAGAAGAAAACTGAGCCAGGAGCCAGAGGACTGGAACTCTGGACCTTGATCCTATTAATAATTAACTAAGCGACCTCAGACTTTATTTCTTTTCTCTATAAGACGAAATGGATTAGCTGAGCCCCCAAGTCTTTAAGCTTCATAATTCTGTGCCTCTAGGGTGGTGATAGGGCATCTAGGTGGTGCAGTGAATAGAGCACTGGCCCTGGAGTCAGGAGGACTTGAGTTCAAATCCATCCTCAGACCAAACACTTAACACTTACTAGCTGTGTGACCCTGGGCAAGTCACTTAACCCTGTTTGCCTCAGTTTCCTCATTTGTCAAATGAGCTGGAGAAGAAAATGGCAAACCACTCCAGTATCATTGCCAAGAAAAGCTCAAATGGGATCATGAAGAGTTGGACATGAATAAATGATTAAACAAAAACAAAGGGTGGGAATAGCTGCCCTGTGACAACCGAGGTTAAGAATGACTAATTTAGGAAGTCCAAGGTCAGGGAGCAGGGGAAGGTGCCTGCCAACCACTCACACAGGAATACGTAGACTGTGTATCATCCCCGCCATCCTCCCAAGACACAGCATTTCAAGTTTGTAATCATTCTCATACCTAGTTGCTGTCTTATGGAGGAGGGTGATGGGGGCAGAGAATATATCTGCTCTGTAGGTTGCTGTTTGGTTTCAGATGGATTTACTGAGGCATCGAAGGCTTTCTGGATGACTTCAATTGCTTCGGTGTAGCCCATTTGTCCCAGGGCATCTACCAGTTCCCTTATCGTCCCTCCAGAGACCTGTGAGAGAGAAGGGTAAAAATAGCATTTCTTTGTGAGAAACACTGCAATTCTCTTTAACAAGCAGAACAAAGTGCGAATCTTCCCCATTTGGCTACAAGTTTCAATGTCCTCTCTCTCCCCCACAGCCTCCCTCCCTCTCTCTTGCCACTGCCACCCCACACACTGGAGGGACAGAACCACCACTGGTCAGATGCAAATCATCAGAGTACAGTGACAAAGAAAATGTATCCTTCTTGAAAAGAATTCAATTTCCTGTTTCATCTCTTGAAGACCACTCAGGATATCAGAGAGGCTGTTTATAGTGAGCACAGAGAAAGAGATGCTGAGACAGTGAAACCTCCACATCAAGTGGCATTTGGAGGGTTTCCCTGCATAAGTGAAGGCTACAGTTATTGTAAAACTGCAGCTGGGGACGGATTTTTCAAAAGAAAGACAAATGACTTTACCTCCACGTTGTTTCTACAGTCTGTACCAAGCCACACTCTAAATTCTTAGAAACAGAGTCATCAGCAGGACCATAGGCTTCATCGGAACCCACCTCTCACTGTCCACACCTCTCATCGTCCACACTACCATCTGGCATCAAGGACATTTTCCACTGGGCAAGAATGTGCATGTTGTTTATATTCCAACCCACTTATTCAATCGAGGAAGGGTGCTGGGCTGAGAGGAGTATAGGGAACTGCTCTCTTCTCTCTTCCTCTACCCTTTATCTGTCTCCTACACTCCCTTTCTTTTCCTATCTTTCTTTTAACCCTCTGTTGTCTCTGTCCCCCATCTCTGCCTCTTCCTTCCTCAGAGGGCTCTCGGGGTAGAAAGTCAAACCTTTGTTGGGAAGCAGGGACCCAACCAGGACAACTTTTCAAACTTACAAAGAGACTCCTAGATCCCTAAACTATCATCTCAGCAACCCAGGGGCACAGAAGGTAGCACGCATGTGTTTTTCTAGAGCTACTGCCTCCTTCCCTGCAGGAACATGCATGAGACCCATCCTTATTTCATTACTAAGACCACTCCAAGCTGTCATATTCCAAACTTTCACCACCATCTAGTTCTAATGAACCCTGCTAATCAGGGTGGTTTGCACCATTCTGCAAAGACCTCAGTCTCTAGACTATGGTCAGAATGTAAGACTGACTAAAAAGTTGGTCAAAATGGGGGCAGCTAGGTGGCGCAGTGGATAGAGCGCCGGCCCTGAAGTCAGGAGGACCTGAGTTCAAATCCAGCCTCAGACCAAACACTTGACACTTAATAGCTGTGTGACCCTAGGCAAGTCACTTAACCCCAATTGCCCCCCCCCCAAAAAAAGTTGGTCAAAATGAAAACTTGGGAGCTAATTTGTCAGCCTGTGATGACCCAATATAGACAGATGGAAGAATCTGAGACACGTGGCCCAGGGACTTCTGGCAACATCTAAGAAATAGTCAAAGGGGAAGAAATCTCATCTAGCCAAAGTCAGCCCTGGCTTTCCTAAGAGTAGAAATATTTTCATTTTGTGTGTTCTCCTTTTCAGCCCATCTCTAAGACCTTAAAGACTCAAGAAAAACAGGGTGAAGGCTGAGGGTGGGCTAGACCACAATCACTTAAAAACTGGATGACAATAAGGAAACTCTCTTCCTGATTGGACAGCTGCACTGAGGCTTTATAATGTTTTGTTTCTAGGTAGATGTTATTACAAATAGACAGATCCTTACTCACGTCCAAACAAACAAACACAAAAAACCTTTCCAGGGAATACTTAGTAGCTCAGCATTTTTCTGCGGCAGCTAGAAAAAATTACAGTTATCCCTTCCACATTGCGGGGATTTGGGCTGTGGTACCCCTGCAATCTGGAAAATCCACATAAAACTTTTTGGCTTTCCCTTTGTACCAGAAAAGAAGTTTGATTTTTTTCTTTTTCTTTTATGGGGTGTTCACAGTACTTTACTGTAAAATTTCAGTTAAGTATTTGGTCATAGGCTATATTATATAATACTATACATATTTTTTATGCATTTTTGAGTTTCTAAACTTTTTTCTGTGTCACCTGCTGGCCTTCATGGGTCATCTGCAGATTCTGCAAAACTCCTCCAAAATTCCCATTTAATTTCTTATGCCAACCTGTGACATATTGAAACCACAATGGGGAAAATCATGAATTGGAAGGAAAAACAGTGGATAGGAGGCTGGACTTGGCCTCAGGAATACTTAAGTTTATTTGAATCCTCTCTCAGACTCTCATTAGCTTTGTGACCCCTGTGGGCAAGTCATTAAAAAAAACCTCTGTCTGACTCAGTTTCCTCATCTATAAAATGGGGACAACATTAGCACCTACCCTCATGAGGTTGTTGTAAGGATCAAAGCAGATAACATATGTAAAGTACTTTGCAGATGCTTAATGTTAACTATGAGAGCTATTATCATTGTGTCCATCCTCTACATCTTATTTTCTTAGAGGCCCTGGAAAACCCCAAAATGCTTGAGAACAGCTTTTCAGAGGAGGTGAGTTTATTATTCCCAATTAGAATGACTAGGTCATGAAGGTAAGCTAGTGATAAGAAGTGTTTTTCTTCCTCTGAGATATGGGAGTGAGGGCAGGTGGAGGTAGCTCTACCTCCTGACTAAGGATGGTTGAAGACAGCCAAAGCCAAACGCCAATGAACAAATGCTTAAAATGGGGCATCACCTCATAGTTGTCCATTAGAGTTTTGGAAGGAGCAGGACTCAGCCGGAAGGCGTTGTTAAGTATCCCCAGACCTAATTTCTGTGCCAGGGTGGACCAGTTTTTGTCTGGATCAGGCATTTCTAATAACTTATAAAGCTGCAACTTTGCGTCTTCATTCAGCTGCTTCATATCTCCTGAAGGGGATGAAGCCACAAGAGAGACAGAATGGGTTAATAACCGATGGTTCATGACAGCATTGTTCTCTCATCATCTCACAGTGGAAGCAATCAGACTGCTTTATTTGAGGATCAGTCGGTGCCCTGCTGAGCAAAATTAATATGTATTTCAGTAGGTTAAAACTGGGCATTCTCATGGGGCAGCTAGGTGGCGCAGTGGACAGAGCACCGGCCCTGGATTCAGGAGGACCTGAGTTCAAATCCAGCCTCAGACACATAACACTTACTAGCTGTGTGACCCTGGGCAAGTCACTTAACCCCCATTGCCTAACAACACACACACAAAAAAAAAGCCAAAAAAACTGGGCATTCTCCTTCCTCGTGTCTCCAGGATCTTCAAACCCTAAACGAGAACTTGTGCTTGACACAGTTTGAAACATATTTTCCCTAAAAAAACATGCAATGATTTGCATTTTAAAGTATCATTAAAAGAAGAGATTTGTATTCTATCACAACTTACCTTGTGCCAGTAAATCACTGGATGCTGACTCTGATTGATACGGCTTTCCATTTAATATGTCATAGACCTGTTGGGAAGAAGAGAGGAAAATGTTACATATTAATGGGAGTGTCTTGGGGGAATCCTTTTCCCAATACCTCAAGCTCAGAGTCCCATGCTTTCTTCACCTTTGCTATCAAAGCTAGCTCTTAGGAGAGGATTCGTAAATTCAGTCTTTGTGATGGGATGAGTGCTAGGTTCTCTATGTGTCTCCCAGTTGCTGTGAAGACCTCCTTACAGGTCTTTTATGCAGGTGCAGGGACAGCAAAATGGACCAAAATCCACTGTCAGGAAAGCAGTCCCTTTGCTTGACCAGTGCCTGAAGCAATAATGGTGTCTGGGGATGCTGATGGTGCAGGGGTTCTTACTCACAGAAAGCCAGGCAGTGTGAAGGTGGGGGCTGCCTGGGTTCTGCTGGTAATTGTCTATGCTGGAAGCTGCTGGAATCCCCGAGCAGGCTGATTAGTTATCTGAGTATGGGCCAGGGAAGTCTTACCACCTCCTCTCTGGGGGGCACCTGGGAACCTATTCTGCACTGTGAAGCAAGCATATGTCTCCCTTCAGGGCTCCCTCCCCCAACCCTCAGGGGTCCTTGTGCTTTCTGACCTTCCCTACTAAAACTTGCTGTCACAGGCATGACTGGAATTCAGGTCTTCCTGACTCCAAGGTCTGCTTTCCATCTGCCAGGCTAAGTTGCCTCTCAAACCCACTTGTATTAAGGCAGAAAGACTGAAAAGGCTTAAATTAATGTTATCATCTTAGGAAAAATGGGAAAAGCTTAAGCCAAAGTTTAAAAAAAAAGCATAATGGTGGAATTTCAAGCAGCTATCAGAAGTTGGGGGTGATGTTTGGGGGACAGACTGAGGGACTGTTTTTGGTGCCCCCCTGAAATCACAGGATGTAAGTGACTGCCTGTTTGTAAGGCCAGTTAAGGAAATATGCTGGAATTTTGCATTAATGATGCCATAACCATTCATTTTAATGTTGTTATGTGGGTCACATAATGGCAGGATACAGGAAGGGGGTCTGGGTGTCTAAATGGGGCAATGCTCCAGTGTGCTCCTGGCCTTGAGGCTGGTCCTGCTGTACCCTCTTTACTGGTAGACAGAAATGGGACACTGAAATGGTCACTTTCTCAGAAGACCTCATCACACAGCCCACAGCCACGAGAAGCCATACTTCAAGGGAAAAATATGTCTCTGTCATCATTCATGACATCAAGATGAAGTGTGAAATGAGCATTCTGTTACTATGGGTGTATGTGTGTTTGTGTGTGCGTGCGTGTGCATGCATGCATGCAATACCCCCCCATTATACTATAAGCTCCATATAGTGCTCTGTATGCAGGAGGCAATTAATAAATACAGCTGAATTGAAGTGGATTCAGAAACCCGGTTAGACTCACAGAGCTTCTGCTATGTCAGAAGTCTTCCTGTGGCCCCCTCCCTCCTCCTGGCCCCTCTGATGGGGCCAGACCAGGGAACCTAACACATGTCCCAAGTGGCCTTTCTCCTCCAGTACTATGAGCAAAGGCTCTAACTTCTGTAATTCTATTTATTCCTGCTGCAATCCTAAGAAGACTGCACGTTGCTGTTTAATACTCAGCTGAACAAACCACAAGCTTCATGCCAAACTGCAAAGTCAAGATGCCAATGGCGGGGCGGTTCAGATGTGGCTCAGTCTCCCTTCGTACTGTTTTATTCCTCCTTCCCAGACCCTTTCTACTCTCCCAATTCTTAACACAGAACCACCTTTAATATCCAAAATCTAAATGGTCTGAGTTAAAGCAACAGAGGCTTTTCAAGGTTATGAAGTATCGTTAGAAGCAGGATTTATTTAAAAAAAAGATGAGAGCATAGCGTTCAAAGAATAAGAAACCAGGAGAACACCACAGCCTGCCTGACATGTTTTCTATTCTTTGCCTTATCAGCAGTTTTTCTCTCTACCTCAGCCAGTGATCAAGGAGCTGGGGAAACCCCTCACCTGGGAGTTGGCTGCCATATCCAGAGGGGTGGTCCCAGGAATTATTCCCTCATCTTCTCCATCCTGTTCCCAAGCATCATCCAGGTCAAACAGAGGTTCAAAGTTCTCCAAAAGAGGGTCTGCACCTGAGGAGTAACATATGTTAGGTATTTCCCATAGAGTTAAGCAGGGGGCAGCCAGCTGGCACATTGCATTGCTAGAGCTCTGGATTTGGAGTCAGGGAGACCCGAGTTTAAATCCAGCCTCAGATGCTTATTAGCTGTGTGACCCTGAGCAACTCACTTAATTGCCAACTATCTCATGTTCTGCATTTGTAAAATGAGATAATAATAATAACACCCCCCTCCCAAGGTGGTTGTGAGGAGAAATGAGATTACATTCATTAAGTCCTTTACAAACGTTAAAATGCTATATAAGTGCTAACTAGTATCCTTATCACTTTTATTTACCAGATACTTTTGGTGGCCACATCTTCATTGGCAAAACACAGTGGAAGACAGGGGCAGTTACGTGTATGATTTTCAGTAAATAAAACCAGCTGCTGCCTAAAATAGTGAGAGTGTTGCCTCAACCATGCACATTGCTTTGAAATTGAATTGAATATGAAATTGGATAGATCTGAAGCCTGGGCTCTTGGCCTACTTTAGAAAATAACAGTCGGCTTGGCCGTGTTATGTATCAGTGACTAAATGGCATATATTTACTTAGCCTCTGTATTGTGGGTGGTGTATCTTTGTACCGTTTAAAAAACTGGGGGCTATAATTGGTACTGTTGGAACATGAGGTCCTTTCTCGGGCTGGTGAGTTGTGAAGGCCAATAAGAGGGTGATAGATTAACATCCTCGAGTGAGAGGAGAAAACTACACCTGAGAGACGTTGTTGATTCCCCTCCTTTCAGGTATGACTGGACCTAATTCAACTCGGGAATAGGAGATGCAATGACTTCTCAAAAGTAGCCAAAAAGTGTTTAGTCAGAAGGAAGTGCGCACACAAAGTCCAAGGGAACAACCCAAAGACCAGTTGTGACTTTTGGAATGTCTTGCCATGCATAGGAACTCCTTCCTACAGATGCTCAATGTGGGACAAGAACTAATACATTTTGCCACTTTGTTAAGATATTATAGCCTGATATCCATGTAGGTAACTAGGTACCATTTTTCATCGAGGTCTTCTCTGGATCCTCATCACTTTAGGAAGCTGTAAGTGCTGTATTCAGAGTCTCAGGATCTCCAGTACTACACAGTGCATCAAAGAAGGCACTTAGGCTCAGATTCTTAAAGTCTAGCCACTGCTCATAACCTAGCCAATAGAGTACTAACATTCAGACTCCTTAAGAATCTGGCCAATATGACAGATGTTCTAATAAATCTTGTCTTTGGCAAAAAAAAAAAAAAAAAAAAGAAGAAGAAGAAAAAGGCATTTACTAAACATTTGTTGAATTATCCACTTGTAAGCCTGGAGAAATTCAGGCACAAAAATTTAGTGGATAGAACTGGGAAACCTGAGCTTGGCTGGCTTCGTAAGTTTGTGACAAAGGTTCTGTGCCCTGCTTTTTTCATCTGTATGTGTACTAAGGAAATGCATGCTTCCTTCAATGGAGAGTGATAAAGATTCGTGAGAAACATTTATTTTAAGGATTTAAAATTCTAACGTAAAGACAAAGGAATAAGTCTCTTGAGACCTATTGATGAATGTGTGTGTGTATGTGTGTGTGTGTACATGTATGTATATACACATATACATATATATACACATACATATGTATATATACACACATCATCAACCTGTCAACAGTTATGCATGTATTGGCCCATACCAAATACAGCAGGGCTTCCTATTTAACAGGCACTGTGCCAGTTGCTAGAGACACCAGGAAATGCAAAAACCTGCTCTCTGAGCATAGCACCTTGCTGAAGAAAGGGTTCGTTTTCATGAGGGAAAGAGAGAGAGACAGGACACTATTATTACTGCTTTGGGAAGCATTTCCTGATTAAAAGACGAAACAAAAACCCTCAACTTACTCATTACAAATTTTGACACCTTTCTTCCAAGAAGTACTTAGGGTGGAGGCCTACCCTTTTTTTGGGTGGTCAGAATATTCTCCTGAGAGAAGTCCTGAAGGGCTTAAGGCATAAACTTCAGCTGAGATATAACCTTATCCAAGCTCATTTTCCCATTTCTAAGGCCAAACAGCATCATGGTCTATATAGAGGAATGCAATCATGAATGTGGGCTCCTACTTTTTCCTTCCTTGCAAAGCAGTAGTGTTAGCAGTATCACATAGGGGAGGTTTTTCCTAATCTGGATTTCTGATGTTTCCCAGACTGGTCTCTCACATATATTTTATGAAAACCTAGTACACTCAAAACTACGTTTTTCAAAACAACTGATCAAGATGGGAGTGAAGATCCACATTATGAAAGGCTGATCTAAAGTTTCTCTAAATAGCAAACACCCTTATCATGCTTACAATGGGATGCAGTCTATGGAAGTTCCAAATATACCTAACTCTGTAGCCTATTGAGATCTGCATCATATAGAGATACATGTCTGTCCTCCTCTTTCAGCCCTAATGGATGCCTGCATTCAAAGCCTGATACTTCTACAAAAACCCCCGCTGATCCTACCTGCTGCTTTGAGGAGAGCTGCTAGCTTCGTGGACCCTCGTCCAGCAGCAATGTGAAGGGGGGTGGTTCCGTCATAGGTGGTGCTGTCCACGTAGGCATCACCCTAGAATGCCATTCACCAAAAGAGAGAAAGAATGAGTAGAGAGAAATATGTGTCCATATTTCCTCACATCACTATGCTCTCTTTCTAGCTATGCCCAATAGATGCATCATTGCCAAAAAGCCAAAGCCAGTGGGAGGAGAGAGAGACAGAGAGACACAGAGAGAGAGAGAGAGAGAGAGAGAGAGACAGAGAGAGAGACAGAGAGAGAGAGAAATCTAGGGCAACGAACTAGTAGAAATGATGCCATTGTCAGTGTGGAGGATGCAGAATTGGATGAGCAGGAAAAGTTGTTGCTGACACTGTTTTTGAAAAGAAGTTATTCAGGGGCAGCTACGTGGCACAGTGGATAGAGCACTGGCCCTGGAGTCAGGAGGACCTGAGTTCAACTCTGGTCTCATATACTTACTAGCTGTGTGACCCTGGGTAAGTCACTTAACCCCAATTGCCTCCCCCCAAAAATATGTTTTATCAATGTCTTTTGCTTTATTTTTGCCAGTTTGTTCCTGAAAATTCTATACCCCCCACCTCTTCCCAGGTTGAACCCTCTTGGTAACAAAGAAAAGCAATTTAAGTAAAAATTTCTGATATGGTGAGGCGGTCTGAAGGTATATACGATATTGTCATCTAGTAGTGCCCTCTCCCTGTGCCAAAGCCTTCCCATCCACAAGGAAGGAGACATGTCTCTGTATCTGCTTTCTTGGAGCTCTGTCCATTTTTCAGTCTGGGCCTTGAATTAAAAGGGCAGTGAGTGCACTCACCTCTAACAACAGGCAACCCGCCAAGGACACATTCTCCTGTTCAACAGCCAGATGCAGGGCGGTGCGCCCGGATGTCTGCTCCTGGGCATTGACATCTGCGCCAGCAGCAATCATTAGCCGAAGGCAGGGCATACTGTTGATCAGCATGGCCAGATGAATCGCATTCAAGCCTATGGCACAAAGTACAAAATGCAGAAGTCACCAGAGGATGATGGTAGCCTTGGTGGAAAATCCCCAAAGATCAGTTGCAGAGTTTAGAAAACCCCTTTCTCCTTCCACTCCTTAATGGTCCAAGGTCCAAGCTCTTCTACAGAACTGACATAAATTTATCCCTCTTGCAACACTGTCTGGTTCCTTTTCTGCTGTTTTCCTTCTCTGATGGACAAAATACGGCCATTTGTTGAAATGATAACCTTTCATTCACCTTTCTTTGGTTATATCTTAGCTGTTTCTTTTGCCACCTAACACATGCCAAATTCCCTTTAAAAGCATTAATTCAACAACAACAAGCAATAGAAAGTTATGAGATGATGAAAAGTAGGGTTAGGTGAGGACCCACATTTATTACATGACCATCTACTTCAGCTACAGAAGCAACTACAAAAACTACAGTAGCTACCAAAGAAACGTTAACAAAATCAACCGTTCATTTTGACAGAAAGCCAATGTGATTTTTTTTCCTACCTTCACCATTGGGGTGATCGATAAGTGGTGATATCTTTTTGTGCTTTAGTAATATGCTCAGAATTCTGTCATCTCCTTCCTTTGCAGCTAAGTGTAAAACTGAGTTCCCCAGGCGGTCAGGAAGGCTCACGTCGGCTCCAGCCCTCAGCAGGTCCTCTACCACATCTTCCTGCTTGGTGATGACTGCTAAGTGCAAGGGAGTCTGGAAATGGTATGGAAAGGAGGCAAAATCCATGTCAGATAAATGGAGAAAAGAAGAAAACCTTTACTATTTCTACAATGTTATCAGAGCTAGAAGAGGTCCAGGATTCTTATTCCTATAGCCACTTGGAAGTTACTGTCTGACCTATGGCAAATTTCTCCCTCCCTTTCAGAAGGATGAGAAAATCCATCTACCAATGCAGACTGGCACTTCTTCAATTAATAGTATTATAGAAGGTATCCTAAAGGCCTTTAGTGCAGTTTACTCAAAAAGGCACTAAGACTTTTAGGACACTTTGTAAATTATAGGGTTACTAAATATAGGCATATTTATGGAAGAACATGGAACACATTCTTTAATTAGGGTTGTGTTCATACTTTTATTGTCACAATGAATTTTTTAAAAATTTCCATTAAAATAGGTCAGGATGACAGATTTAGAATAGAAAGGGATCTAGTCAAACCCCTTCATTTTATTTTATTTTATTTTCAGAGAGGCAATTGGGGTTAAGTGACTTGGCCAGCTAGTAAGTGAGACCACATTTGAACTCAGGTCCTCCTGACTCCAGGGCCACTGCACCACCTAGCTGCCCCAACCCCTTTGTTTTAAAAACAAGGAATCCAAGATCTAGAGAATTTAAAGGTTTTGACTAAAATCACACAGTAACAGAGCCAGGATTTGAACCCAGTTTCTCTGACATCAATCAGTGCTCATTCCACTGTGTTGTTCAATTGTGTTTGACTCTTCATGACCCAATTTGGGGTTTTCTTGGAATAGATACTGAAGTGGTTTCGCCATTTCCTTCTCTAGCTCATCTGACAGATGAAGAAACTGAGGCAATCAGGGTTAAGGGACTTGCCCAGGGTCATACAGCTAGCAAGTGTCTGAAGCTAGTTTTGAACTCAAGGAGATGAGTCTTCTTGACTCCAGGCACTACACAGTGTGCCACCCAGCTGCCCAGTCATTCCACTGTTCTTCACCGATATCTGAATTCCTTTCTAGCAGGGACTTGTTCTTGGTCAATATTTTTACTTGTCAACAACTCTACTCAAAACTTTGAGCCTTATGTAGGCCCTCTATTGGCTGTCCTTCATAAGGTCCCTATAGCTAGAACCTCCTAGTTAAGCAATGTGCTCTTATTCACTGCAAACCTTGGTGTAAAAAAAAAAAAAAAAAAAGCAATTTTCTCTATCAAGATGAGTCATCTGCTTTCTGTCTCTCTTAAGCCAAATCCAAACTGCCGCTTTGGAGCAACGAATTCTTCCACTGCAGGTGGCTAAGGAACTTTCTTGGACCCTGGCAGGGGAGAGGCTCACTGGATATTGGAATAGTCAAGCCACTGACACCTCGCAGGGGCCCAATGGATTTCCCATCTATTAAGTGTTGATAGGAAGTTTTGAAAACTTTATATGAAGTGAAACAGGGGATAAAAAAAGACACCTTAAAAGAAAAAAGCAAGATAGTCAACAAAAGCAACTTGGTTCTAAAAAAGTGAGATCCCTGATAAGAGAACAGCAATATTTTATTTTTATACAAATGAGAGTGTTTCACAGAACAGCACGGAGCAATCTGCCCTGGCTAGCAACGCCTGTTTGCATACTTTCCCCTTCATTGGGCCGTTACGGGCTGTGATTCCACCATAAGGCCGGCTAACAGCATCCTGCCTACGTCACAGATTATGCTATATGTGTTTAGTGGGGGGAGGAAAGCTGACTCTTTCCAGGGCCAGGTGTTTGAGATTATTCAGAGTGATAGAGTCCCAGCATTTCTCTATGGTTTAATTACATTAATTATCACGGCTACCATAAACTAATAAGGAAGCATCTTTGCTTTAGAGTACCTTAAAAAAAAAAGTTGTGAGTTGTCTGATTGAGTTAGTAACTAACCTTTGCAATTATTCAATAAACTCAATTCAATAAACATTTATTAAGCAAGTCCCTACTATGTGCCAGGCGTCGTGCTTAGTGCTGGAAGTTGAGTAAAATATTAATGATAATTGATATTTATATCACATGGTAAGATTTGCCTTATGTTTACAACAGCCCTTTGGGGTAAGTACTACACCTGTCACAGCTAGGTGATGCAGTGAATAGAGCTCAGGGCCTGGAATCAGGAAGACCTGAGTTTAAATCCAGCTTCAGATATTTCCTAGCTGTGTGTCATTCAATATCTGTCAGCCTCAGTTTCCTCAGCTCTAAAATGGGATAATAATAGTTCCTGCCTTCTAAGTTGTGAGGATCAAATGAGATAATATTTGTAAAGGCTTTCATACAGTGAATGGAACAGAGTTGGCACTTAATAAATGCTTGCTTTCTTCCTTCCCTGTAAGGTTTCTTTTCCCCCTTTATTTCTTTGGGTTTTTAATTAGGAGAAGGGAAGGTCAGCAACAGCTTTGCCCAAAATGGGAGGGGGTGGGGGCACGACAAATTTTTTAGATGGACAAAGATAAGAGAAGGAAGTTTGAAAGGAAGTGTAAACAAGCTAGCCAGTTTTGAAAGTATTTTGTAGGAAAAAAATGATATGAAACAAGGGATTTACAGTTTCACACAGAATACTTTTTTGTATCTCATGTGTATGGAAATGCCAGGGTTTTTTGGAGTCCAAGTTCAGAATAAAAAGAATTTTTTAAATAAAAAGGCACTTTGAGAAGTCAAAGATCTTTCTGCTGTTATGACTTACGCTTATGATAATATTTATTATATTTACACTTATGACAATACCAGCCGTCTAAGGTAGGCCATGCTTATTTTATGGAGGAGAAGGTAGAGAAGCAAGATGAGTTAGCCAAGATCTCCTTGTCAAATAAGTGATGTGAGCCAGGAATAGCATCCCTTCCACAACTCACTGGGGCTCTGATTATGTATGGCCCCATCCACCCCTTTCTTCAGCATGGAGCTGCTCTGGAATAACTTAGTGAGATGCTGTTGGCAACTATGAGGCCCAGTGGATAAAGCACAGGACTTAGAGTCAGAAAGACCTGAGTTCAAATCCTACTGCAGATTCTTATGAGCTATGTGACCCTCAGCAAGTCACCTAGTTCTTCTGTTCCTCAGTTTCCTCACCTGTAAAAGGGGACAATAATCCCAGGATGGTTATAAGGATCAAATGAGTAACTTATGTGGAGCACTTCGCAAACATCAAAGCACCCTATAAATGCTAGCTATCATTATCATTATTATTATAAATATCACTTGCTTCAAAATGGCTCATGCTTGATTGCTTTTAACCCAATTTAGTGAAAATTTTGCTCTTTTGTAATATATGTGTCTTTAAGGGTTAAAAAAGAACAGCTTCCCCCCAATTATGTGGACTTCATCAATGGGTGGTAACAGCTGTGCACAGGCCCGGGCTTGGATTACTTGCTACATTACTGAGTCTTTATGGCACTTGGAGTCATGAGACTGGATCTGAATGTCAAATATGTGACCTTGGACAATCTCCCTGAGCCTCAGTTTCCTCATCTGTAAAATGAAGGAGTTGAACTCAGTGACCTCTGAGGTTTCTTCCAGCACCTGAGTTATGATGAGGTTAATACACAACACGGGTCAGGGTAGAATGAAAGCCCCAGGTAAAATGGTCTATAAAATTATGATTTTATAGCTCATTTGGGGTGTTTGCTATTCTATCTTCTGCTGCTTGCTCTTTAGCCCATTCACCATTCACAGACAATGATCAGATCTCCCTTGGAAATGGGAGGAATATGATGCTGCCATTTTTCATCAAGTATATTTTTTTTAATAAAAAAAAAAGGCTGGTTGAAAGAAGCTGTTGAAATTAGGGTCAAAAACGATAAGCAGAGATTGCCTGTATATTGACTGGAATACTTCAGGGACCTGTCCGTGGAGGCATTTACCGCTTTTCCTCCCAATGGATGGGACTTTTTGAGTTTCTATGGCCTAATAATTCATCATTCTGCAGCCAATGTGGTGATGAGCAGCTCCAAACTTAGGTTTGTTTTTAGAGGACAAGTGCCTAGCTTGTCTCTGGGACCACGCTTAAAGCCCCTCCAAATTATCAGGCCTGGGACACGCTGGTATGACCTCTAAGAACCCTGGGGTCCTTCCATCATACAATCTATAGGATAAATTCTAATAATTTGTATTATATTTGTTCCCCAAAATAACTGGGGGTTAGATAACTCTCTCAAAAACATTCCCTTCCAGGAGTATATCTGCTATTTTCTTGATCTATGGATTTTATTTAAAATTAAATTGTTTTTAAATTAACACAATTTTTCTCCCTCTGATCCCTCTCTCCCAACAATGAATTGGGAAAAAGTCCTTATAATACATATGCATAGTTAATCAAAACAAATTCCCTCCTTGACCAGTGCTTAGCATGGTACCCAGCACATAACAGGTGGTTAATAAATCTTCCCGACTGGCCACAAAAATGTGACTTGCAAATTTTTGAATCTCAGAATTATACATCTTAATTACAGAAAAAATAAGAAAGGATTTTTGGTGGTGATGGAGAATAGTGCCTTAATTAATCCCTAATTTAGGGAAATGTATTTTGAAAAAGTTAAGATAAAAAGACATTACTGCAACCTGGTCCCCCCCTCCCAGCCATGTTACTGAAAGAATTAAGTATACCTATTCCCATCAAGGTTGGTGGTTACTGGATAATCCTTAAAAGAGGCAGAATTGAATTTGCTTAATCAGTCATAATATAGAAGTTGAGGCAGCTAGATGGCTCAGTGGCTTGAGCACTGGGCCTGGAGTCAGGAAGACCTGAGTTTAGATCTCGCCTCAGATACTCACTAGCTGTGGGACCCAGCCAAATGGCAGAGATGTTTCCAAAAGAAAATCTAAAATGAGGCTATCACCAAAGCCCTGACTACATGTGAACCTTCCTACAAATTATGCGTCATGGACCAATGGAGAATCCCCTACTTCAGCCTCCTTTCTGTGTCATAAGAGCCCAGTTCCTTTATTGGTTTCAGTAAAAGAAAAGAATATGATGAGAATATGATAGAAAGAATAGGATGAGAAATCAGGAGTGCAGAACCTTTTGCCTTTCAAGAATCAATGACTCATCACAGGGGAAAAATAAATTACTTGAGAGACACACAAGTAACTTAATAGATTTTTGTTGTTTTAAAATAGAGAGTTTTTTAAAATTAAGAACTGAGAACTTCATTAAATCAGTACAACAAAAACAACAACAAAAATCCTTACTTAATATTCTACCTCAGAGTGAAGGCCTTACCTAGACTAAGGAAATATTTGGGCAAAAGGAAACATAAAGCTTAGACAACCGGAAAAAGTAAAAGAAAAGTGAGGAACAGATAAGAAAGAGGGGAGAAGAAAGACAACAAAGGAAAATATGAGGGATGGGTGTGGGGAGAAGGCAGCCTCAGGGTAGAGAAAGATAAAAGGAGAAGGAAGAGAATGGAAGAGACAGCTTGACGTGAAGAGAAGGTCACGATCTGAAGGGTGCCCTCTCTTCAATGAAGACCTAGACACAGAGGGATGGGTGGTGTTTTGTTCTCTGCGGATGGAGGGAACAATCATACCAACAGACCGACAGACTGTTCAAAGTAGGCCCCATTTGCAATGTTGTCAAAATAGATCCATTCATTCTCCAGCTGGTGTCTCTAGCATTCACTCGTGCAGTGGAAGCTGTGTCCTACGTACAATTTGTACTGTTTTTTTTTTAATATTTCTTGTACCAATATGATTTTATTACCTCAGATACAGAGACTTAAATAAAGATTTCAGAATAACTGTCATTTATGTAAAATACTGTTGTGTTGTAACCAAATTATTCAAGTGGGAAATAAAGTTTTCTTAAAGGGGAAAAAAAAAAAAAGAAAATTATTGGCTTTGGAAACCTTGTAAGATACTCCTCACTTAATTTCTAGGGTGCTAAAATATCTTATGGGCTTCTCTTTTCCTCTCCCTTGGTCCCTTTTTCCTTTTCTACTTTTTGAAACACACCTCCTGAAATCATCTGATTTTGTCAGTTAAGTTACAATTTGAAGCACTCCTTTTTAGAGCCCTAAATATTTTTTATCTTTTGTGTACATTTATTCTGGACTTTCAATAAAATGTTTTTTCCCTGCAATAATCTTTAGGCTTCTTATGTATAGCTGACTCTTGTATTTTCTTCTTCTTTCATAGAGGAAGCAGTAAGAAAAGTACAAAGAACAGATGGGCAGTGACTGCCTTACCTGAAGGTTTTGAATCTAGAGGGATTTGAATTAGTAGTAGAGTATCTTCCCCTGATCTTAGTAAAGCTGTGACACAGTGCATGTAAGACAAGGCGCCTATCATATTTTAGTATATTTCCCTTTTCCAATATTCCAAGGGAAAAAAAACACCCAAATCTGGACTCTTTGGTTTTTTTTCTTTCATTGTTATTGTTCAGTCATTTTTCAGTTGTGTCTGACTTTTCGTGACCCCACTTAGGGTTTTCTTGGCAAAGATACTGGAGTAGTTTGCCTTTTCCTTCTCCAGCTCATTTGACAGATGAGCAAACAGGGTTAAGTGTCTTGCCAGGGTTACATAGCCACTAAGTGTCTGAAGCTGGATATGAACTCAGGAAGATGAGTCTTCCTGATTTCAGGCCTGGCACTTTGCCACTGCACCACGTAGCTGTCCATATCCCTTCATACTAAGATGTTAAAAGTTAACTATGTCACAATTTATATAAGCATAATGGCTCACCCAGAAATAAAAAAGGTTCTTTTTTCATGGAGTTAACAGTCAAATACAGAGGATTTTTAAGATATTATCACTAAAGATTTTTCAAAGCTATGCCACATTTTTTGTAACCACATATAGGGACAAGTGCAAAGAACATGTAATCAATCATTTGTTGCATCAAATTTATTCAAGGGCCTATTATGGCCCATGTTCCATGGCCTGGAAGTTTCTATATTACCTTGTATTCTAGGAAATTTCTTTAGCCAACTTTAAATTTAAAAAAAAAATGCATTTTTTAAATAAAAACTGACATCTCTGCTTACCTGGTAGAGGTCATTTCTCATGTTAATGATGTCATCAGAAACCAAACCAGATATCACTTCTAGAAGGTTCCGTACCAATTCAGCATGAAGATGGATGATTGCTAAGTGTAACACACTAGAATGTAAAGATAGTGACAATAATCAATTAGTGGGGGGGAATCAGTTTAGGAATTTATAGGTTCATAGGTTCATATTTGATGGTCTATAAGGTTCATATTTAATGGTCTATAAGCACCAATTTATTTAGGTTCATATTTAATGGTCTATAAGGTTCATATTTAATGGTCTATGAGCACCAATCAGAGGTTTTCTAAGAAAAAGATGATGTTTGCTCCTGGTGGTCTTGAGATATTATGCTGTAAGATTTCTATCAACACTTGAAACTTGTGGAAGGCATCATGCGTATGAACCATTAAAAATGTCACACTTTCCAAAACTTCCTAAAGAATTTCCACGTGTATTTCAGAGAAGAGATAATTTTCCCTCCATATGGGGATTTCCCTATGGTCAGGAGTTTTAATTTCTCAGTTTTTCCTTGTCATTCATGTGATGGCTCATGGCTACAGGATTCAGATTGTTAATTAGCTAAAAATGAAAAAAGTTTAAGAAAATGAGCCGTGATGTTAGCAGTAAAAGATGTCTGTTGTTTCTGTTATTACAAATCATTCTCTTTGACTGAATCTTAGTTCTCTAACCCAGTGATGATAATGATAGTGATGAGGGAGAGGAGGAATAAAATAATTATTACTACTCTCGTCCTCTACTACAAGACATGGTCATACACACACTGGGGCCTAATTCATTAGGACAGATGCTGCTGCTCTAAATATTCATTCAAATCCCTTCAGACTGGTTGTATAGGTAAGGACAGGCCCTCACCAACTGTTTCCTTCGGGCTCTCTCTACATGCTTAAACACGCCTTATTGTCTGGCTTCCCCTGCTCCTACAGCACACACAACTCTCTGCTTCTCCAGAAACTATTTCTTTTTCTTTTTAAAATTTGTCTTTATTCAGTGGTATAATGAAAACTAAATGTATATGCCAAATAGTGACAGCAAAGAAATAATTATCAAATTCTAAAATTCCTTCCAATCCTTATGATTGTGAAAACATTTTTTTAATCTCATAGGAATCAATTTGTAGACAAGCTCTCAAGTTCTGATTTTTTTCATTCAGCATTATTTCACGCAGACATTTTCATATTTTTGCAGTCACTTTTAGTTAATACAGATTTCTTACTATGATCTCATTAGCTCTGGATTTCCCCTGGAAAATTCACTAGAAAAATGACTATCTTCCTTCACTATTTTCTCTTTGAATTATACATTATTTTGCACTGAAGAATATTTTCTGGTATGTTTTCTGATCTACAGTTATTGTGGCATTAAACATAAAGGTTATATGAATTCTCTTGGGCTGTATAACAATAAGGTCAGTGGATATACCACATCTTTGGTTGCACTGTAAGGAATGAGAACACTGATCTCTGATCGCTGAATACTCAGGGTTATTTGCTTTAAAGATCTGCTTCAGGTTTCATACCAAAGTCAACGGGAAAAAAACCATCTCAGTGATGAAAATGATTTCAGTAGATTTTAGTCAAAGTACTTGGCTTGTGACAATTCATTACAGGCCTCTAAGCCTGTCAGAAGACCATGATGAAAGAACTCTCTGGATCATTTTCAAAGAGAGCTCATGGGGATTGGCCAGGTATGATGGGGACAAAGTTTAAAACTACAGTAAGAGCAGAAATGTAAAGCTTGGTGCATAGGAATCACTGACAGATGTTATCACCATGACGTGAACCAAACACCATGACTAGGTGGAAACCAAAGGAAACACTTAAATATGAAAAAAAAAAAGCAGACTTACCACAATTAATTAAGGTATACAGAAGAAAGCAATCATTACAACAGAATATAGCTACTTATTAAGTCAACAAACGTTTATTAACTTGCTATGTTTATTATGTTTATTAACTATGCTATTTATATACTTGCTAAGTGCCAAGCTCTATGCTAAACTCTGGGAATGCACAGAAAGGCCAAAGACAGTCCTTGCTCACAATCTAATGGGAAGATGATATTCAAATGACCGTGTACAAACAAGACCTTTACAGGATAAACTGGGGATAACCACAGAGAGAAGGCACTAAGTGGGAGTGGGAAAAGCTTTTTGTAGAAGGTGAAAGTTTAACTGGGAATTCAGGAGGCAGAGATGAGGAGGGAGAGAATTCCAGGCATGAGGTACAGCCAGCAAAAATGCAAGGAATATTTTGTGTAAGGAACAGGCTGTCCACGAAGGGTACGTGAAGAAAAGTAAGGTGGAAGAAGACTGGAAAGGTGTGTGTGGGGGGGGGGGGGGGGGGTGGGGGGATTATAAAGGGCTTTAAACACAAAACAGAGAACTTTGTATTTGGTCTTGGGGGTAATAGGGAGCTACTGCAGCTTACTAAAGGAGGGAGGAGGGTGATGTAGTCAGACCAGTGGCTTTAGGAAGATCAGCTCTCTGTAGCCTTTTGAAGAATGTTTCAGTGCAAACTCTGTCTAAGGAGAACAGTACGTGGTTAGACTAAAAAGAAGTTTCCATAGATAAGGGGAATAAAAAGACACCAACGAGGGCAAAGTGGAGTTGAAGATACTGCAAGCAGTAGATAAAAGAGAAGAATGACCTGAAGAAAAGTGGGTGACCTGGGCATGGAAAATTCTACAAAAGGAAACTCTGCCTCTGCCCCCAGGGATCTGTTCAGAGGCTGAGCTAAGCAGAACACCCGCACTGGAGACTACGGCGTTTGAAGGCTTGTCGTTGTCAAGGACCATTACAAAAAAAAAAAATCTGAGGAACCCAGATACTCATTCAACCTTGGGCTAAATGGATGACCTCACCACGCCTCCTTTCTGGGACCTGCTTGGAAGCAACGTGTGGGTTGGTGAGCACTCTGCCAATAACCAACACAACACAAGAGGCAAGAATTTCCATTGAGGACTGGACCTCTATATAATCCATCTCAGTTCTCCTTCCCAGCAGGCTGCACTATCTCAGACATTTCTATGAAGGGATGATGAAGAAGAAGGCCATCCCAGCTAGAGAAGAGTGAGGCAGCTGATTTGACAGAACCCCCTGGACTTCTTTAAATCTAGACAGCCAAGTGGTTCAATGGCTAGAACACTGAACATGGAGTCAGGAAGATCTGAGTTTAAATCCTGCCTCAGATACTTACTAGCTGCATGACCCTGGGCAAGTCACTTAACCTCTCAGCCTCAGTTTCCTCATCTATAAAATGTGGGGAATATACCTTCCAGGGTCATTGTGAGGATAAAATGACATAATATTGATAAGGTGCTTAGCAAATTTTAAAGCATTATACAACGTTGGCTATTATTACAGTTGTTATCTGGATGTTTCAGAATGGCCCAACCCCGGCAGTCATTTGATAGCTTAGTGCAACCCTTGCCATCTCCAGGCCTGCTCTCCTCCTCCAACTCCTTGTTCTATATACAGTCCCACTTACTTGTCCCCATTGTCATCCTGCACCGCAGTAAGATGGCGCTGGACAGCTAGCAACATCTTCACATCGCCAGTCACTGCATAGTCAAAGAGAGCACTGGCATGCCGTTTAGCAAGCTGCATGGCCTTCTCTAGGAACAGGTCACCTGCAAGGTAGTCATCCGTCTTCTTCAAAGAACTGACAGTAACAGTCATACTGCAATATCTTATGCCTATTTGTTACAGGGAATTATACCGCTTGACCAAAGATCAACATGCAAAAATCAATTAGCTCACTTTCTCTCTGAGATGTGCATTGTTTTGTTTGAAAAGATTTGGGGGCTTACATTAGAAGCATGGGAGTCTGAGAATTCAATCTAGTGTTTAGTAAAGGGGAAAAAAATACTGGATGAGAGAAGCAGAGAGATCTGCCTGCTTAAGAAGAAATGAGCAAACTACCATTTTGATCTTAATGCTTCCACTCTTGATGAGGACCCTCAGCCTAAAAACCCAAGCCATCCTGGGCTCTGATTGAGATGGATAATCAATGCCTTAGTGCATTTAACATTTCACTGGATTCTGTCAGCAGCGATGGCAGATTTGTTATAAATTAAAGGTTAAAGTTACAGCTCTTTGGGAAAAAAATAGGGTTCGCCCCCCCACACCCAGAAAATAGGGAAGAAAGGGATAGCCTAGCAAACACATGTAATTGATCCACCTTTGGAAGACAGTTTCCATGAGCCATTAGTGTTTTTACGGCTTACTTCCTCTTGGCAAATAGCCTAGAAATATCACAGATTATCTGAGCAGTTCTCAGTATTTTCAGCAGAGGGCAGAAATAATCATGTAACTAATTCATCTACAAAATGGTACGGGAGAAGGCCAGGAGAAACTGTTTAGCCTGTCTTGTTTTCAGACAAACCTTCACCTGAGCCTCGGTGAGAATTCCGAGGATGTTTGGCCTGGAGAAAACTTGGGGGCTGGGGGGAAGGAGGAGTGTAGAAATAAGGTGGGCATCTACAAGTGTGCTTGGGCCCAGAAAGTAGACCTGGGAGTGACAAACAGAAGCTGCAGACAGGAAGATTTAGGTTTGATATAAGAATCAGAGCTCTCCAACGTGCATCCAGGCTACTTTGGGAGGGAGTCTCCCATCCCTGGAGGTCTTTGTTCAGAGTCTGGGTTACTGCCTTTTGAGATGTTGGATTTTCCAGGTTAGAATAAAAACGACCTCTGAGATTCCTTCCTGATTCCAGATTGTGTGCTTTGTTTATAAGACACATCAGTGGGTTACTAAAGAAGGTGAGGGGGAAATCTTCTCTGAAGCTTTTAAAAATCAGGATAGACACACATCCTTCTGGTATGTATTATCTGAGGCAGTTGTATTTGTAAAAAAATAACTGATGATGGTGGAATAGAAAAAAGACCTAACATGCATGCTCTATACTGTGTCCCTAGAGCATAAAATTCTACAAGGCATACTATGTTAGGCATTAATATGTCAGGTTTATCTTAGCATTAAAAAACAACCCAGACACCCTTTTAATCAGCTTCAGGAAATACCTTGCTATGTAGAAGCTCCAATAAAGATTAATCATTTACTTATCACTCACCCTGTAACCTACAATCATCCTCCTCCACTCCTACTGTGCACGTCAAAGTAACCTCATCTTCCCCAGTGACTCTGGACTTATCTTCTTGCTCTGTGGTTTGCAGTATTTTCCCAGAAAGATCTGCAGAGTGCCTGTTATCTCTACTGTCACAGCCTTCATGGCCTTGCTCAGATGAGGAGTCTAGGGTTTCTAAAAATAATGAATAAAGATCAGCTGGTTCTCAGTCTAATCAACTCCCCCCACTATAATATGATGTTAAGAAGGGCCCAACAGTACATGATAGGACTCCACTGAAAATGGAGAAGAAAAAAGTTATTTTAAGATGTTTAAAAAATGCTTATGAAAAAAATGTTTTTCAATAATTTTCAAATTTTCACTTTTTTGATTTTTAAAATTAAACCATCTGTTATTTTAAGAGGTTAAAAGTTTCTACTAATTGGAAATGAACTTTTTTAAGTTTAAAAAATTATATGCAAAGAAGTCTATGGGGAATCTTTTTTTGTTCTTTGTGTATTTAACTATTCATGTTTGTTGATGATTAAGTTCATAATAAAAAAATTTTAAAAAAGAAAAAAAAATTAAAGTCTGGATAATTTTCTTTCTCCCTTATTGTACACTGATAGAATTCAGGGCAGCTAGGTGGCACAGTAAATACAGTACTGGGCTTGGAGTCAGGAAGACCTCAGTTCAAATCTGGCCTCAGATATTTACTAGCTGTGTGACCCTGGGCAAGTCACTTAACCCTGTTTGCCTCAGTTTCCTCATCTGTAAAGGAACTGGAGAAGGAAATGGCAAACCACTCCAGTATCTTTGTTAAGAAAACTCCAAAAGGGGTCATGAAGAGTCAGACACAGCTGAAATGACTGAACAACAACAAGCAGTTCACAAAGTGTAGCCCAATAGATCTCTGGAGGTCCCCAAGGCCCTTTCAGAGGGTCTGCAAGGGCAAATATATTTTCATAATAAGACTAAAATATTAATTTCCTGATAAATATTCATTTTACAACTATATCTGCAGGGGGTTGGATTTTCTTCACATATTTCAAGACAACATATTGCAGCAGATTGACAGCAGAAAGCCACTTTTCTTTTACTAAGCCAGACATAAGAGAAATTTGAGAAAAAAAAACATTCTTCTCAATAAAATTTTTTTGTTCTGGAAAACAGTTTTTTTTTTCAAAAAATGTTATTTATGTTAACATGTCATGGGTTTGTTATTATTTTAAATGAATTAATAAATATTTTAAATTGATCAGTTTTAACTTGTAATACAGAAAGTGCTGATAGGCAGAACCTGCATAAATAACTGATGATCACTTTTGAATCCTCAATAATTTTAAAAGATTGTAAATTTTAATTTTTAAAATTTAACTTTTAAACTTCAAGAAGATCATAAAATTTAAATTTTAAAAGAGATTGTAAAATAATTTTAAAAGAATGTAAAGGGGTCCAAAATACAAAAAGTTTGAGAACCACTGTTGTGAAGGTATATATTGGCCTACGTGGCTTCAGGGTCCCCTCCCACTCTATAAATGTGTGACTTCAATAGAACTTTTAGCAAAATATAGTGTTCATTTGTGTTCCCTTAATTCTTCAAGATGTGAGTAGAAAACTTATTATTGCGGTAAAACTATAAACACCTTTCTTCTTTTGGTGTTTGTGGATTATTTTTTTGTTGGTATTCTTCCTTTAACATTACAAAACCCAGCATTCATTACCATGTTTCATCCCAGCATTAGATTTGGTTGTGCCAGGATGGAAGGGAATTCCTCCATAAGAAAATCCATAAGGAGCAAAGCCATACCCTAAAAAAGCAAAGGAAATAAAAGATGTGCCATTAGAATTTTTTTTAATCAAAAGTCAACAATGACATCTCTCCTCCACTACCAACAGGGCTCATTCTTGGGATGAATATGTGTCTCTACCATAAATCAGAAAGCTCCAGAAATGTTGGAGGAGGAGCGGGCATTGCCAATAGATTTCCACTTCTACAAAATTTCTGATCTTTCACTGTTCCATTAACTAGGAGATGTGTGACCACTGGGCACCTCCCAGGCTTCTATTTCTCCGTGCATAAAACAGAGATGATCATACTGGCACTATCTACTTCATGGGGTTGTTGTGAAAAAAACAGAAAAAATTAACTGCAAGCTACCTTTCCTTGGGGGTTATGTGTGTGTATGTTTTGGGGAGTGTGTGTGACCCATTTCTCGAATAATTAAGAAGACATGTTAATAGTAGGTTATGATAGCCCTAACTCAAATATCTTTGGTTTAAAGGAAGGTCTAAGACATTGCATGGGGAATACAAGACAATACTGAATGAGATTCAGATTGCCACAATCAATTTAACCAACAGCCTTATTTTGTAGGAAAAGAACATTTTACTCCAAGCAAATACGATGAGTCCAACTACAGGCTTAATATTAACTACATGCCTAAAATTAGATCTCATCAAAAGGAAAAACACATTCAGGTATGTACTGAAAAACAGCACTGCTTCTAGATCACATACGGGTTTTCTATAAGCTGGAGGGGGAGAGAAGGGATGGGCAAATGTGGTCTCCATGCAAACTGATAATATGGAGATGCTGGATGGTATTCTTACCTGGGCCGCCAGTTCCACTCCCACTGCCTCCACCGCCACCACCAAACATCCCTCCTCCTCCTGCTCCAGGGCCACTCCCTCCACCAAAACTATCTGAAAAATTAGGCATGAGTTTTTGTCGTTTTCTTTGGACTTCTTCTTTATCTGTATTGAGAGAGAGAGAGAGAGAGGGAGAAAGAGAGAGAGAGAGAGAGAGAAAGAGAGAGAGAGAGAGAGAAAGAAGGCAGAAGAGAAACCAGAGGGGAAAAAAAAGATTGAATTCGTTGATACCAGGACCCACAAAGAGAATATCAACACTGAATATATTTTTAAACACTTTAAAGGGAAATTGAAAGTACTTACAGAGAAGAGACACTAGATTTCAAGAAGCACTGTATTAGCACTTCCAAAGCGTAACCAAATTGTGCAACAGACACAGTGATACCACAAGAAAGGACACACCCAAGTCCTACCAACACTGTAAGGGATCACAATGGTCCCCAACTCTCCTCGCAAGTTTCTAACTTTGCCATAGTTACTAAGATGAATGGAACTAGAATGTTTAGAAAAGGACAAGTCAGAAGACATTGGTGACATTTCTTTTTTCTTTCCTTTTTTTTAAAAAAAAAAAAAAAGCCTGGAGCTGGGCAGAGTGGCATACTGCCTGTAATTTTTTGCTCCTAGAGGAGGTTGAGGCTGTAGTCATCAAACAGGGGCGTTCTGAGCTGTGGCTGGGCTCAAGCCAACTGGATGCCTACACAGAGTTTGGCTCCAAAACTGAGCGCCTGGAGAGGAGCTACTAAGCTAGCTGCCGGAGGAAGGAGGGAGCCTAGATGCAAAGAGAGCAGGTCAAAGCTTTCATATCAATCATTATGGTCCAGGAGAGGCTGCTATACTTGTATCTGGGGAGAGTTGGCTAGACTCATTCTAGAAAAGAAAAGAAAAGAAAAGAAAAGAACAGAGGAGAAAAGAAAAAAACAGAGGAGAGGAGAGGGGAGGGGAGGAGAGGGGAGGGGAGGGGAGGAGAGGAGAGGGGAGGGGAGGAAAGGAGAGGAGAGGAGAGGAGACTGGATTTGTTATTTCATGGAGCATAATGAGCTCCCCTCCAGGATGGAGCATTTAGAGCATTTGCTCTAAAACTCACAGAGCTGCCTGGGCCACTAAGGGGTTGAGTGATTTGCCCAAGGTCACACAGCTTATATATGTCAGAGACAAGACCTGAACCCAGGTCTTCTGACTCTGAAGCAGGCTCTCTACCCATTATTCCATGCTGCCTTTCAGTACAGCTAGGTGGGGCCACATTGCAAAGATCACTGGGCCTGGAGTCAGGAAGCACTGAGTTCAAATCCAGCCTCAGACACCTACTATGTGACCCTGGGCAAGTCACTTAACCTGACTGCCTATTCCCTCAATTGTAGAACAGAAATAATAACAGCACCAACTTCCTGGGGATCTTTTTTTTTTTTTTTGGTGAGGCAATTGGGGTTAAGTGACTTGCCCAAGGTCACACAGCTAGTAAATGCCAAGTGTCTGAGGCCACATTTGAACTCAGGTCCTCTTGACTCCAAGGGCGGAACTCTATCCACTGCACCATCTAGCTGCCCCTCCTGGGGTTCTTGTGAGGATCAAAAGATGTAATATTTACAAAGCCCTTAGCACAGTGCCCAGCATATAGTAGGTACTAATATAAACCCCATTTGCCTCAGTTTCTTCATCTGTAAAATGAGCTGGAGAAGGAAATGGCAAATCACTCCAGTATCTTTGCCTAAATGATGTAGAGTCAGAAACGACTGAACAACAAAATAATGATTGGGATTTACAATTACTATTTCTTTTAAAGCAAACTAATCCACATACGTACTGATCGTGGGGGAGAGTGAGATGCAAAAAAGAAGATGGCATAGGTCATGATAACACATGAAGTGGAGATAAGATAACACAAACCTAATTGGAAAGGAAAGTCTCCTTCTGATCTCTGAAGTTATCAGGTAATGATGAAGATGATGATTTTAAAAACCAAGCCCAGATATCTTAAGGGATTACTTCAAGAGGAAAAGAGCCAGGGCTGGTCAACTTTTGAGGAAATAGACCACCTGTAGAAACTGCACTGATGGGTAATTTCAGAGATGACTGAACTGGATCTGGGGAAGTTCACTTCACTACTTTCAATGTGATTTCACAACTTTTAATGAGTTTGTTGATTTCCCCCTAAATTTTACCATGATGAACTAAAAGTCCAATCCATTACTCATCTTAGGTGTTGCTGTTTATACCTCACAGTGCTCTGGTCTTTGACCAGGTAGAACAAGATGGAAGTACCCATCATCCAGTCAATTCTAAAGGAAAGATGGAATCTCAAAAGAGACCAAAGTACGAGCTTGGGTTTTCTTATGCATTTTGCTTAGCTCACACCATGGCTATTTATCAGATGTATTTTGTCTGAAAAATGGGAAATTTGGAGGCAATTTTTAAAAATAAAATGGATTCCCTACCAATAAATATTATTATTAACTATTAAATTCCATAACAAATGGTTGATTTATTCCAACTAAAATCAATTCACACAATGAATTCCACATAGTCAACCTCATTATATTCACAGACCATCATTCTGAATCTGTCTTGGATTAAACATAAGCACGGTGGCCCTGGGCCAGGCTCCTGGATTATTCAGCCCGATAGCCTCTCTTTGAAAAGCACAACAAGGGAATTTATTATTGTGAAAAGTCACAACTACCCATCTTGGAAAGAATATTAATGGTCAGGAAATCAAAGAGCCCAAATAGAACTTTAGACATCATTTTGGCCAATACCATAAAAGCCCAGAGACTAGATGATCTGCCCAAGGTCACACAGCAAGTTAAAGAAAGGAGCCAAGTCTCCTGATTTTTGGTCTGGTGACCTTTTCCATTTATATCATGACGCTTTGAGATGGATTTTCCTCCTTCCCCAAACACTCTAGGCTTCCTTCAGTAATCTATCACAGATCAGACAGTCATTATTCTAGCAAAACCTTTTTTGAAACTATATTTTCAACCAATATCATCTCTTACGGTAACCTAATTTCTAAAGCACTACTTGATGTCTAAAACAGAATAGGTAGCTGGATAGAATGGCGGACCTGAATTCAAATTCAACCTCAGAAATTTACTAGCTGTGTGACCCTGTGCAAGTCACAACCTCTGCTGGCCCCAGTTTGTTCATCTATTATAATAGTACCTGCCTCTCAGGGTTGTTATGAATATGAAATAAGACATTTGTAAAGTGCTATGTAAATTCTAGCTATTATTTATTAACTGCATTTCTCCTGACCTTTTCTCTTTCAAACTTTATAGGGTATCCCTAGTTCTCATGCATGGATTCTTAAAGTTTATATTCACCCACAATTATATAAAGTTTGATCTTACTGTCTCTCAGCTTTTGTTTTCAATTGGGATCTTTTTACCCCTCCTCCATACAGTGACCCCTCTCATTCTTTTAATGATTTTTGTTGCCCTTCTTAGTACTTGTCTATTGCCTTTACATCTTTCTTAAGGTCAACAACCAGAAACGCACACAATATTCCAAGGGTATGCGCATGATTTTGTGCCATTATAGGATTACGTTTTGGGTTTTGTATATAGGTGCATATACACACACCCATACCCACACCCACCCATACACACACCCACCTATACCCACACCCACCCATATACATATACTGCTGATAATTTGGGTGGTTTTTTGTGTGAGCATGTGTATATGTACGTGTATATGTATGTATACATATATATGTGTATACGTACAAGTGTACGCATGCACATACATGCACACATATACATATGTGTATGTACATAATACCTAGCACCTTTGGTTGGTAATCAATCAACTCAACGTCTTCTCAGAATTTTTGACAATAACTCTCTGGTCTCTTTTCTGGACCATCATGGAGGTCCTGTGATCCAAATACAAGTCCAGTTTCTCACACATACTAGTCGAGAGACCTTAGACATCACAAATAACCTCTGAGTGTTCCAGACTGCTCTCCTAGACTCAACACCGTTCTCAATATATGTCTGGAGATGGAATTTTCTCACCGAGAGTTCTTGACAAATTATGAGTCAAAGGTCCAGACCAAAACAAACAAACAAAAACCTTATGGGTTTAGAGCCCATTATCCTAATAGTATAATATGAGTAATTTCTCTCTTTATATTTCCTCAAATCAAACTCACCTGTCCCTTTCCTGCCTAGTTACACAGCCAGATGAGAGCTTCCTCTCACTCAAATCAAATGAGCTAATATTTGTACAGCACTTAGCACAGTCCCTGGCACATAGCAGATGCTATATAAATGCTATGTTATTATCATGCTACAGTTCAGCCCTATAGGATTTCCCCACCCAAAAGAGTTTAATATAATCTGCACACTGGGAAATTTTACGGTGCACTTTCTCTTCCAGATAATTCGTGAAAATGTTAAATAACACTTGACCCAACACTAACCCTTAGAGAATGTTTGTTTATCTTTGCTATGCAAAAAAAAAAAGTGTCCTCTCACTTTTCCTCCTACACAGCATTCCATCTTCTTTCTCTGTGCTTTTTTCACAGACAGCCCCTGGGTTAGGAATGTATTCCTTCCTCATTTCTGCCTTTTAGCCACCTTTCGAAAACCCAAATAACCCCAATAAAATGTCATAACCTTCCTATATAAGGGCTTTCCTAATTCCTGTTTCTACTAAAACTACCATTTCTTCTTTCCATTCCTCCACTAAAATTACCTGGAATTTATTTTGTGCACACAAGCAACGACATACTCAAATGCACCAGTAATCTCATCAGTTTGGGAACCCTCCAACACTACTGAATGCAACTCATTCAGCCCTGCTCTGTCTGTGCAACTATCCTCCATGGCCTTCTCAAAAGTCTGCCATAGAAGGTTAGGTGGCACAGTGGACAGAGCACCATCCTGAAGTCAGGAGGACCTGAATTCAAATCCAGCCTCAGACCAAACACTTGACACTTACTAGCTGTGTGACCCTGGGCAAGTCACTTAATCCCAAATGCCTTTAAAAAAAAAAAAAAAAGTCTGCCATAGGGAGTTCCAGTTGATGTGCTAGAGGTCTTCCTTGCTATATTCTTTAACTATGTTATTCATCTATTTTATTATATTATTATTCTATGTGACATATATAATAATAGGTTTAGTACATCATTGCATGTCATATTTATTATGTTTTATTATTTTATTGTATGTAAATTTTATAATAATATATTTAATGTATTATTGTATATTATATATTTATAAGTGGATATATCATTTCTTTCTACAGAATAGAAGTTCCTTGAGGGCAAAGTCTGTTTCATTTTTGTCTGTATCTCCAACTGCTAGAACAGTGCCTTGCATTTAGTAGGAAATGTTTGTTGATTAGTTCCTTAACATAATCTACATCCCTCAAGAGAAATTTCTAAAACAGTAATTCCAGAAGCATTCTTAACAGGATACTTTTAATGTTTCCCCAGTTTTGTATTTTCCCTTTTTGCTCCAAGCAGAGTTTTCCCTTGGATATACCTCCAATTATAATCTTTGCTGATTATATGAGCAGTGTTATGTATTTGGGGGAAATCCATCACAAAACCTTGAGATTTCAAATAAGCTTGGACAGGGTAATATGATTAAAATTTGCTTATTATGGGAATATTAAAATAGCATTTCTTTTGGCTCTTCTCTGGAAAATGGACACTTGGGTTCCGGGGGCCTAGCCATCATGAAACTATCCAGACAGACACCATACTTATGTGTCTATGTCTTAGAAAAATGCTTGCAAGAGACAAAAATGACTTACCTTTAATTTCTGGGTAGTACAGAAAAGGCTTTGGCTCACTGGTTTCCAAGTCAGATTTCCGCCGAAGCTGGACAAATACAGAGGCTGGCTTGGTGATATTGACATCTTTATACTTTGGAGTTTTGAATACAATGGCAAACTGCAAAACACAGAGAGCTAGCTTTATGCAGGATAAGGATGGGTCTCTCTCTCTCTCTCTCAGTAAATTTTTGGATAAAAAAGCTATTTCAAACGATCAATATAATCTAATTTGTATTGTTCAATTTTCTCCAGTGTTTTAAAATTGGTCATGCCTATGTGTATAAATTTCACACCTATAAGATGGTCCAATAAATGGGTGGCCCATTCTCTCCCTCTTCAATATCAGCTCTAAGAGCCTGCTATAACTGCTTCTAACAGCACTGAAATAATTAGTTAGGGGAGGTGGGAGAGAAGGGAAGAGAGAAAAAGGGTAGCTGCCCAGGATGTACCACTCCAGAAATTAAATACACTCCCTGTGTGTTACACTTCAGAGCTCTCTGCACCCTCAGGAAAGCTCAACTAAAGCCCCCAAATGCACGAGCCTGAAAACTCATATGCTCTCATATGCTGCTGGGGTAGAGGTAGTGTGGTGTGCTGGCCAGAGAGGAGGCGTTAGACTCAGGAAGACCTGGGTCCCAGTCCTATTTCAGGTACACATTGGCTGTGTGACCATGGGCAAGTCATGTAACATCTCAGTGGCCCAGACTATAAGTTGAAGACCCTTATTGGGAGAAGGGGTTTTCTCACTGAGGGGAGAGGAGTGCAGAGGACTGGACGAGGGGTCTGATATCTCTCTGCCCTTACAAACTCTTTGCCATGCACAATAACTGTCTTCTCATCAATATTCCTCAGCACTGGGCTATCCAAACTCTCAGCTTTCAAACATATGCTAAGTTATCATTGGACAACCCTTCTGACTTTTCATGATGAGTTAAAATACACTAGCTAGAAGAGGCCCTTAGTTTGAAGACCGCTTCTGGAAAAAAAAAAAGACTTCAGTGAAGTATCCTTTTGCAGATATCATATTTATTTATAGAGGCAGTTAGATGGCGCAGTGGATAGAGCACCAGGCCTGAAATTAGGAAGACTTGAATTCAAATATGACCCCAGACACCTCCTAGCTGTGAGACCCTGGGCAAGTCACTTAACTCTGTTTGCCTCAATTTCTTCATTTGTAAAATGAGCTAGAAAAGGCAATACAAATCACTCCAGTATCTTTGCCGAGAAAACCCCAAATGGGGTCATGAAAATTGAACACAACTGAAATGCCTAAACAACAATAAATATTTATTTACAGGCTTAAGCATGCCACTCTTGTGAGAAGAGAACGATTTTTAGCAACTAAGTCATTTTGACCACTGTAAATACTGAAATTAACTACAAAGGACATATGAAGAAAGATGCTATCTGCATCCAGAGAAAGAACTGATAAATAAATGCAAAGAATGATTTTACATATATATGCATATTTTTGTCTAATAATAGCTATCTCTAGGTTGGGGAGAGGGGAGGGAAGGAAAAAAGGAGAAAAAAATTTACATGATAATTTTATTATATATTTAAAAGGAATAGCAAGTTGTATATAACAGATTTGCAGTTTCATGTGCAATCATCTTTTTTTATTCTTCTGTCTTACAGAAATGCTTGTTTTATTCCATAAATTCAAAATAATTTTTTAAAGAGTACAGAGCTCACTGCCTATGACTCATCAAGGAAGCAAACAGGGAGACATACCAAAGACTTGTCATACAGTCTGAGACTCAAAGGTTAATGGGGACCTGTATGATTAATGATTTTCTGGGGGCAAAAAAAAAAACCCTCACAGTTATTTCAAGCATTTTGCCACAGGATTTAAATAAATGTTTGTGAGTAATTCAATTCCTTTTGTGAAAGCAAAGGGCTAGATTTCATCATGATAACTGCTGATGCTTATGTAACACCTGAAGGATCACAGAATACTTCCTTAATAACAACCCTATAAAAGACGCATTTCTCATCAAATTCCCTCAATTTTGCAGACAAAGAAACTGAGGTTTGAAAAGGATAAAGGATTTGACACAAGGCCACAGAGCTATTAAGTGTCATAGCTGAGAATGAAATTCAGAAATTGTGATTCCAGAGTCACTATCCTTTTTAATTATCAATTTATCCAATTATCTAATTTAATTACCCAATATATTAATATGAATGATATAATATGATATTAATATATAATATACTATACATACTGTATATTATAACATATTAGTATATAACATATTAATAACCCCAAACCCCAAAATGTTTAATTACCTCTAAGCCCCCCCCCAAAACCCAAATCTCGAAAATATACAAAAGTGATCATTTTCTTTCATTTGCCCACTAAGACTCTGAGCTCCTTAACACTGTTCATTCTTCATTTCTTTCTTTCATTTATTTTGCCTTTCTTTGTATCCCCAGGGCTTAGCACAGTGTCTGGTATACTGTTGGTGCTTCATAAATGCTTGTTTACAGGCTACGCTCATTCCCCCAATTTTTTTCTTATATTATTGCTATAGCTAGCATTTCTAGCACCCTATCAAATCGTAGTGATATACCTCTCAAAAAATATCCAAACGTATCTTTACCTGTCTGTGAACATCTGTAGGAGAAAAATCTCCAAAGCCTTCCCAGAACCCACCATTCTCCTCTTCTTCATAAAATCGAATTTGGATGTCATCTATAAAACAGTTACACCTCTTTATGGATTTTTTAAATGATGTTTTATAAGCAAGTTAAAAATGAAGGCATCAAAAAAATTTAAAAATAAATAAATGAAATGAAGGCATCGTAGAGCTGGAAAGATATTTCAAAACACGCTGTAATCCATCTCTATTCTTGTCAATCTGTTACCCTTGATGTAGCCTTCGAACACTTGCTACTGTTAAAAGTCAGTCACCAAGAAACTTTTGAAAGAACTGCGGGTACCTGCTGAGGTCCTAAGTATATAGCAACTGCACAAAACGTTTGAGATCCACTGACTCTTTCCCCATTCCATCTTTCTCATCTTAATTCCTCATCCAATAAATGAGACAGATTATAGTACTTTTTAACCTTTATTTTTATTTTTGAATTTTAAAATTAACTTTTTGCCTTTTTTGAAGATTCTGTAGTGATTCTCACCATGTAGGAAACAAATGACTACTATATTACCATTATTATTCACCATAGGAGGGGGTAAGAGGTGGGACAGTCCCTATTCATTCTGGCAAAACTGAGGTCATAGACTGTAACACATTTACAACACTGAAATACATCTGAGTCTCCATTTATTGTCTTTAAATTGTTACTATTCCTTGCTTCTTTTTATTCTTATCAGGAGGAAAAATAAATATGCTTTGTTTGAAAATAACAGAGGTTTGTCTGGGTGTGAAATTAGCAAATGTTTTAAGGGATCTATGAGTACATAACCCTAGTTTCAAATGTCAACCTCAGAGGGACTACAGCTATTGTTACTACAGCTTTAAGAGGCCAGAAAAAGCTCTAAATGAATGTTTAGCAAAGCAGCATGTGCAGGATGTCTGTTTGGGTTTTTTTTGTTTTGTTTTGTTTTGTTTTGTTTTTTGGTAAGACAATCAGGGTTAAGTGACCTGCTCAGGTTCACACAGCTAATAAGTGTCAAGTATCTGAGGTCTGATGTGAACTCAGGTCCTCCTGACTCCAAGGCCAGACCTCTACCTACCCACCAGCTGCACCACCTAGCATCCCCCAGGAAGTTTTAAGACTCAATTGAGAGATGTCTGGAAATAAGGTTCTCCCTATGGAGTCCCAGGAAGAAGATGCGTGTTTTGTCTATAATCCATGAGGATCTATGAAGGAGAATACAGAGAGGAAAAAGGAGATATAAAAAAAAACTCCTTCCTCATCAGAATGGGCGGAAGTGATGTTAAAAATAAATCTTTAAAGAGAATTCTAAGAGTAATTTGGAAAAGGCTGGTAAGCACAGTGCATTTTGGGAAGACTGTTTCCTGTGATTACCAAAGAGAAGCCAGGAACAATAGATTAATCTGACTTATTTAATGAAAGACTGAATGTGGCTATTATACTGAAGAGAAATACGAAGATTCTGAAGATAACTGAATCAGTGTCTGGAAGGAGACCGAATGGGGTGAAACTAAGTTTCCAGAGAAGTCAGGAGTCATCTGCTGTTGTATTGAGGGGACTGTCGTATTGATGTAGACTGGGACACTGTCTATAGCCACAGTATTATAAATAGTTACCTTAAACTTTACTAATCACTGTCCTCATTGGTTAACAAATTGCATATGTTCTATAATTTAATATATTGATTTAGTTATAAGGAAATCAGAGTAAATACCAATGGGAAAAGTTTTCTCCAGTTCATTAAATAATTAATATTTGATGTACTAGGGTAGAGTCTCACACAAATCAATTAGTTGATGAGAAGATATTGAAATCTTATTAATGAGAACACATCATGCAAATATACTCTTGTATCCCTCTAGAGTTCTGAAGGAAAGAAGAAAATAAACAAATGAGTCAAGTGGTAAGTTTAAGGAGAGATATACAACCGAGAGGTGGTCAGACCCCAAGTGCCATTTAATAAACTTGATACAAACGGACTACAACCCATTGTAAGTAGAAAAAGGAATATGGTTTGCAAAGTGTTATAAATACCTAACAATTACTGTCAGTCTCAACTATGTTCCACCTCACAAGCCCAGGCATGCCCTTACCTTTCTGAACTTTATCACAAAGAAGATAAATCTCCTCCCCTCCAGTCACACAGCCTGCCGTCCTGTCCATTCTTACAATCTTCAAATTGGAGGCGTTGGGGGCTTCTGTTGGTAGAATGAATAGTAACAAAACCACAGTTTAGCATGGACTTCAGAAGGCTTCCAGTGGAACAAAGCTTTTTTTTGCAAGAGAGGTCAAGAAATTTCAAGAAGAATAGTATGTTTAAAGAGATATCTTTACCTAAGATATTTTAAGTGGGTTAAGAATAATAAAATGAAAATACCTTCTGTCAAAGAGTTCAATCTACACTTGGACATTAAGTCAAGTCAAGTCAATAAACATTTCTTAAGCACCAAGCACTGTGCCTTTAAGCACTAAGAAATGCATTAATTTATTCATTCCCACTATACATCTATGAGGCAGGGCAGAAGAGGATAGGGAGGATGCAGAGAGTGATAGGACTTTTCCAATATATTAAGAGGCTTCCTTGTTCCAAGTCTTATCTTCGACAAATTTCTGATCTCTTGGTTATATGGTTCTCAATTCAATCATAGATTTATCAACCAACAAGTTTTTGTTGTTGTTGAGTTGTTTTTCAGTCATATTTGTGACTCCATTTGGTGTTTTCTTGGCAAAGATACTGGAGTGGTTTGCCATATCCTTTTCCAGATCATTTTACAGATGAGGAAACTGAGGCAGACAGGGGGTAAAGTGACTTGTTCAGGGTCACACAGACAGTAAGTGTCTGAGGCCAGATTTGAACTCATGAAGGAAGGGTCTTCCTGACTCTAGGCCTGGCACTCTATCCACTACGCCACCTAGTTGCCCTACAACCCATGAGTTGTAAATGCCAGATATGTACCTGGCCCTGTGCTGGCATATAATATCATTTGTATAATAGGACTTTAAGGTTGGTAGCACCTTAAGAGTGTTGAGGGAAAAAATTCAGTTAAACTTTTTGACAATTCCTGTTCTCAAGTAAAGGAAAACAGAAATGTTATTTTCCCCTCAACTAAATTAAGGTTCTGTGTGGTTAAGGGCAAAGGTTTCAGTGTGGTAAATGGTACGATACAAAGCTTCCTTCTTTGCTCTCCAGCTGTGTTATACGGCAATCTCTAATAGAGAAGTCTTTGCCTTTTTAGAAACCTCCAAGTTCCCTTTAAACATGTTATCAATAATGAGAAAAACCTGTCCATGGTACAACTGGAAGGTGAGGACTTTGCTACTTAGCACAAGTTCCACAAAATCTTGATGAGCCTACAGGTCTTTTAATGAATTTGATTGGCAGATGTTTGCCTGGGGGATGCCACAGCACACATCTAGATCAAGTAAACAGCTGGGTGATCAGTATAGTTTTGGGGAAAAAAAAAAACTTGGCCAAAAGTGGTCTATACATGTTATAGACAAAAATGCTTGCTTGAAGTTCATTCTTCAGGCAATAACTTAATTTAGTTCGTAGTATTTTAATTGCATAAACATTTCTTGAGTACTCATTTGAATACATGGTCTCAAAGAAATATTGGCTAAAAAGGGGAAAGAAAAGAACTTAACAATACTTTTCTCACACCACCCCATTAGGATCCCAGAGGAAAATTGCAGCTGCTCTTTCTTCCTCTGAGAGGCCCAACAGAATCTCCTTGCCAGGCTTCTCTACAGCACCAGATGGACTGAATTCACATACCAAGAAAGGCTGGTATTTCAGTTAAGAAGGGGGAGATGGGCACATAAGGAACCACGTGAGGGAATGTGTACTCACTGCTGTCATAGATTGCATCTGACACCACGGGCTCCAGTCTTCTGGTGAAGCTGCCTGTGCTGTCTGGAAGAAAGGCTGTGAACATCAACCGCACCACGCTGAGGTCCATCTCCTTTGTCTGCTGGAGAGCTGCCTGTCGGATGATCTCCTTTTCCCTGTCTAGGAACAAACAGGGCAGGTCATTTATTCCACATGCAATGGAAACATGGGAGGAGGGGGAGGACACTTGAAATGTGATGCTTTTGAGGGGTCCCTTACAGATGTGGAAGCATATTTAAAGACCTCCTTGTCAGTGTCCCTAGAAATATATAAGACGGAAATATTCCCATAATGGGAGAAAAATAAAATATTGAATTTTTTAAAAAGATGTAACTATTGCCCTCATCCGAAAACCCTTTCCATACTTTTCCCAGTTTAAAGTATGTTTAGGGACAGCTAGGTGATGCAGTGGATAGAGTACTGGCCCTGAAGTCAGGAGAACCTGAGTTCAAATCCAGTCTCAGACCAAACACTTGACACGTACTAGCTGTGTGACCCTGGGCAAGTCACTTAACCCCAATTGCCTTAAAAAAAAAAAAAAAAGCATGTTTAAAAGGCCAGGAAAAAAACAGGCTTTCTTATGGAAATGGATTAAAAGTGGAAATCAAATCTTGAGTAAGGAAAGCATTTTATCCAGTTAAACTCATTGCCTTCCCCATCTTCACTAGAAGAAAGCATTTTATCCAGTTAAACTCACTGCCATCCCCATCTGCCTAGCCCAACTTCAGTCATTCAGGATAGATTAAGATATTGATCAGAGGGAGAAGAGATACCTGTTGATTACTTCAGGAAAACACTTCAGGGGAGTGTCAAGGAAGGAAATGAGTAGTAACTATTGTTCTGGAACGCTAACTCAAAACTATTTTAATATATTATGTCATTTTTCTTTGATCAAAACTTCTATAAATACTACCTCTAATTATCTGGGGAGGATGGGGGTGGGGACCTGGGAGGGGAGGGTTATGCTCTCATTAGGCTAGAAATGTGTGGATTTAGAATAAAGTTAAATTAAACAAAATAGTTTCTGGCAGAAGTGCCTAAAATGCAGGATACAGGATTATTTACATCAACACAGAGCAACTGAAGAAAGCAAACATAAAAGTTGCAACTCAATTTTTTTCCTCAAACTTTTCATTTTCCTATTTCCTGTGTAAATTAGAGTTTTCCTATATGCTTGGTTGGCTGTTGTCCTTCATTCTCAGAGGACCAAAATGGCATCACTATGCTAGAGTCAACTTACAGTGTGTCTGACGACGGCTGATCAGACCAGTATGAGCTCAGAATGCTCTACCATAGGTAAGGCATAAATAGTCCACGTGAACATTTGAGGTAGATTCTCTAAATTTGCATATCTCACATTTCTTTTGAGCTACTTCAATTCTACTTTGCTCAAAAGAGCGCAGTGTAAATTCAACTTTTCCTATATGCTCCTACATTAAGAGTTGGTATCTTGATTGTACCTGAAAAGAATTTCAAATACATTATCTCATTTGAACCTCAAAAACTAGGGATGTAAATGACTGTATTATTCCATTTTACAGATGAGGTAGCTGAAGCTCAGACAGGTTAAATGGTTTGTTCACAGTCACAGTAAGTGTTGGAGACAGGATCTGAGTACAGGTCTTCCTGACTCTACATTAGTGAGAGCATTCAATTTAGAGTCAGAAGTCCTGAATTCAAATCCCAATGCTGTTACCAATCTTGGGCAAGGTATTTAGCCACTTTTTTCCTTAGTGAGCTCATATGTGACAAGAACGGGCTGAACTTGATGACTGTTCAGATCACATCCAGCTCTGACAATCTGTGGTATTATGCAAAATAACCAAGAGAAAACCATCCAAAAAGCAACATATTAGCTTTGGGTCTCCTCTTTCTCTGGCATCCACTACAAGAGGCAGTGGTCTGAAACATGTAAGTCCAATGGAATAAAAGGGGAGAGGGAGAGAGAGACAGAGACACAGAGAGACAGAGAGACAGAGAGACAGAGAGAGAGAGAGAGAGAGAGAGAGAGAGAGAGAGAGAGAGAGAGAGAGAGAGATTAAGATTCACCTGTGAGTTGTCTTTCTCCACCACCTTCTGGTTGCAAATAGTTGAGTTCTGGATGCACTAAAAGTCCAGGATTATACCCCCTTATACAGGCATCTGTCATCCGTGCTTCCAATGTTTCATATACTTTTTTCTTTGTCACATGAAGTATACCCAGATTTGCAAACCTTCAATAAACACAAAGAATCAAACAACCATTTACTGCTGGAAGTTGGTGCAATTCAAATAAGGTAAAACTGCATAATTAGTGAAGAAAGGCAATTTCAACTCTTTCGTGGTATATTTCTCCTTCTGTTGGGAACTGAGAAACTTATTTCCAAAGTGCGATACTTAACAATTATAATAGAAAGGCTTGATTATTGCATTGAAGGAAAAATCTCCCAAAGATCAGGTGGCAAGATTTGGGGCAGGGTTTATTTTGAATCCAACATTTCATTTAGCAATTGTGGAATTGGAGAGATTCTAGGATCAAAGATCTGGAGCTGGATGTTATTAGAAGCTGGGCCGCTATATCCACGCTCAGGATTGAGGAAATACATGTAGAGTAGGGGTTTGGAATCTTTTTTTTTCCTTTTGAAAGCCACAGATGATGGAAGAACTCATGTTTACACTACATTCTAAGGGTTTACAAAGTATCTACCTCAGCCACAGTTTTTCATCTCCACTTTACACACAAGCAAACTGAAGTTAAATGACTTTGCCAAGATAACACAACAATTGATGTGGTCACTTAAGAGCAACTTAATTTGATGGCTTCTACCAGAGAAATACAAACGTTCTAATCATCTACTTTTCTCAATTAACGACAGGAAGTTTAACACCGTTCAGATGGAAAGGCAGAAAAACAGATGGATAGCCAGAAGAGATATCTGAGAGATACTGAGAAAGACAAAGAATACAGAGATAGAAAGCAACAGAGACATCCACAGACGTATGGATAGAAAGGTAATGACACAAAGAGACATTTAAAAAAGCAACATGCAGAGTGATCTGGTGGACCATTAGGATATGGCTACCATATAAAATAGTACTGATACTGATTCATATAAAATAGTACTTATTTGCCCAACTATAGGCCAAAATAGAGATGTCACTATTTAGCATGTCAGTAGCAGCAGCAAACATTCATTGGTTAGGCATCTACTACATATTGCTACATACAGGCTTGACTGAAGGGCCAGTACCTCCCCACCTTTTGTGTAAGTGAAGAAAACTAGCCAGCCTTTAAGCCAGAGAGTTCTTCTGGAGTTAAATTTCAGAGGCATCATGAATTGTTTGCTAATCAATACAGTTGGGGGGCAGCTAGGTGGCACAGTGGACAGAGCACTGGCCCTGAAGTCAGGAGGACCCGAGTTCAAATCCGGCCTCAGACCAAACACTTGACACTTACTAGCTGTGTGACCCTGGGCAAGTCACTTAACCCCAACTGCCTAAAAACAAAACACAAAACAATAATCAATACAGTTGAACTGCTTTGTAATACCATGTATTTTATTTTACTCATTTAGAAACATTATTCTTAGAAGGGGTTGATGGGTATTACCAGATAGCCAGAGGTCCATGACCCAAAAGAGGTCATGAATCTCTGCACAAACCAAGTTTCTCTGATAAAAGTCTCATTTCCAAGATACACATATATAAATAAGAGCCCTTCCTCAATTGATATAAATTGATTGAAATTATTCAAATTTGTAAGAACAAGAGCCATTCCTCAATTGATATAAATGGATTTGAAGAGGCAGTTTTCAAGAAAAGAAAGCCAAGCTTTTTGGAAAAAAAAAAACTTCAAATCATTAATAATTAGAGAAATGCAAGTTAAAGTAACTGATGTTCCAATTTATACCCATCAGATTGGAAGAGGTGACCAAAAAGGAAAATGACAAATGCTGGAGGGGCTGCCCCCAAATAGGCACACTGATGTACAGCTGGTAGAGCTCTGGTACCATCATTCTGGAAAGTACTATGGAACTATGTCCCCAAAGTGACTAAACCATAAATATCTTTTGACCAGCAATACCACTATTAGGTCACTCTATAGACCACTATTAAGTCTATACTACAAAGAAATCAAAGAGAGGGGAAAAGGTTCTCTGTGTGCAAAAATATTTATAGTAACTCTTTTTGTGATGGCACAGAACTGGAAACCTAAGGGGGTATCCATAATTGGGGAATGCTAAACAATTTACGGTATATGAATGCAACAGAATACTACTGTGTGGTAAGAAATGAAGAAGGAAATGGTTTTGGCTTTTGAGACAGCTAAGAGGCAGAGACTTGGAGACAGGAAGATCTGAATTTGAATCTTGCCTTGATACTAATTAGCTGTGTGACCCTGGGTAAGTCACTGAGCTTCTCAGTTTCCTTATCTGCAAAATGAAGATAACAATAGCACCTATGTCACAGGGTTTCTGTGACAATCAAATGAGTTAACATGTGTAAAGTGTTTTGCAAACTTTAAAGTGCTATGTAAATGCTAGCTGCTATATTATTATTATTGTTTTTATTATTTATTGACTGAAACAACGTGGAGTAGGCAGAACACTAAAGAACAAATCTATACCATAATACTACATTGAAAAAACAATTTAGAAAGGCATAAGAATTCTGATCAACCCAATGATCAGTCATGATTCCAAAGGCTCAATGATGATGGGGAGAGGTCTCCTAACAGAGACATGGTGGACTAATGCACAAAATGACACACACATTTTTGAAAATAAAAAAAAAAAAATCAGATGCTTCAAAAAAAAGATAATGGAAAAAAATTTTTTAAAGGGGCTTATGATTTTTACTTTTTTTTTAGATTTTTTTTTCTTCCCAAGGCAATAGAGGTTAAGTGACTTGCCTGGGGTCACACAGCTAGTGAATATCATGTGTCTGTGGTCAAATTTGAACTTGGGTCCTCCTGACTCCATGGCTGGAACTCTATCTACTGGGCCACCTACCTGCCCCGGCTTATGATTTTTTTTTTCGGCTTATGATTTTTAAAAAAAACCCCTGCTCTCAGCAGACACTGTAAGGAAAGGGTAGGGAGTAGGATAGTTTGCTATTAGAAAGAGCATTCTGAAGCACAGAAAACATCTTTACAACTAAAGAAACTCAACTGATTTATGTTATTTGAAAAAACCCAGAAGCAGTAGGCTAACAACCCAACAAAGCCTCAAGCTGGGCCTGTTTTAGCTGGGCAATTTCAAAAGACCAAAGGAAAGCAACTTCTGTCTTTTTATTTCTCGTTTTCTTCTAAAAGCCCCAAGAAACAAACCAAAAAAAAAAAAAAAAAATCAAACTCCCTCAAACTAACCTGACCACATTCACAAAGACTTAACTGAAGAGTTGAAAACTAATAAAACTATTATTCCACTGTGTTTTTGAAAATGGAAACTCTTTCTCATCAGTGACGTTGACAGAAGGCACCAGAGACATAGTATGGTTTCTGTTTTTAATGAGTTAACGTATTATTTATTTATTTCATACACGCCATCCTCTTTGAGTTTTCTGTTGCCCTGGGCTCAAGCCTCCTTCTGAATCCAGAGAAATCTAGAGAGAGAGATCCGAAGCAGACTGAATAGCATGGTTCCATCACTGACAAACCAACTGAGGGTTATCATCTTCAAATTCCATCCATGTTTCATGTGAAAAACCACCTTCTTGCCAGCTAAGTCAAAATGGCAAAATACTGGCTAGTAATATGACACAAATAAAAACTATGACAAGTTTGCTCATTCTACTTTATGTTGTTTCAGAATAAACAAAGAATCACAGCATTTTGGAGGTAAAGGACTTTAGAGATAATCTAGTTCAGGGCATCTTAACCTGAACATCCTCTCCCGTTCCCCGGACACTTGGACAATTTTAGTAATGTTTGTGAACTTAGATGGGAAAAATTACATCTTTATTTTCACTAACTTCTAATTGAATGTAAGCATTTTTTAAAATTTTGAATTCTTTAAAAATCTAGTATTCTGAGAAGGGCTTTATATAAGGCCTCACCAGATTGGTAATGGAGTCCATGACAAAAAAAAAAAAAAAAAAGAAAAGTTGAGAACCTATGATCTAATCTAAGTCATAATGGAAGTATAACCAAATTGGGAATTAAGTAGCAGAGGAAACTCTTGGTTTGATTATTTGTTCATTATGATATTTTTTTTCAGTCTGAATCTATGATTTCATCAGTGTAAAGAACTCCATTGTTGAAGCTCCCTCTACCATTCAAATAAGCTGGCAATTTAAGGTTGCTTCATGACCTGAGAGGCCAGTACATGATGGAAGCTAGGTCTTCCTGATTCCAAGTCTGACTCTCTCCAGCATGCTCTCTTTGTATACATTATGGCCTCCCCCAAATACTGCCAGAGAATATAATATCCATATCAAACAATCTGATAAGCGTACATAAACAGATGCTCATTCAAGGAATTAAGGGAACAAGGAGCATTTTGTAAAACGAATTTTAAAACGAGTTCTTGATGAGCTAGAAATCAATTTAGAAATGGTGGGCTCAAGTGAAAAAAAGCTCAACTTCATTGACTTAAGATCCCCTGGGTCTGTTATAATCAACCTGAAATTGTCATCTGTTCCCATGGGGTTGGACAAAATCAGAAAATGGCCATTCTGGCTTAAACTTATTACATATCTTAGTGATGTAACTTAGAAGCCAAGTCTGAGAGGCTGTTTTTTTTTAAGGTGGGAAAGACAGCTCCTCTCTTGGTGTCTTTGAGGACACTCCATGTTTATTTAACCTGGCTTCTGTTGTTATTGAAACCTCCCAATCAAAGAGCCCATTCTCCATTCTATTCCCTCATTGCAATGAGACCTTCTACTAGGAAATGTACATGTTGTCTTCATTTAAAGCCAGGTCCTCATCTTGGGGCCCGCGAGCTTTTTTCTCAAAAAATATTTTGATAACTGCACTTCACTATAATTGGTTTCCTTTGTCATCTGATGTATTTTCCTTTATGCTTTTAGAGACATTATTTTGAGAACGGGATCCATAGACTTCACCAGATGGACCAAGGAGTCCGTGACACAAAGTTAAGAACACCTACACTAGCAAATGCAAGCTCCTCGAGGGCAGGGATGTTTCCTTTTTGTCTCTGAATCCCCAGTACACAGTATAGTGCCTACCACATTGCAGGTGCTTGGTAAGTCCTTATTGATTGGTCCAAAGAATAAGAGATGCCCATTGCTTATCTACTGATGAAGTGAGACTGAAATAACCATAGGGTCTTCCTGACTCCCTATGTGATAGCTTCTGTTCACTTAACAACTTCCTAAAAAAGCCTCCATGTCAGAGACACTAATTCACTGGCACAAACACAACTTTTCAGTGTCCTGGAAATTTCATAACAATAGACCTTGTTTCAAGGGCTCCTTAAGAACAGGACGCTCTGAACCAAGAGATAATTAAGATATATTAAACTGGAATATATTTCTAATAAATAAGAGGCTATTTTAATAAACCAGCAGGCCCACAATTAATGTTCAATTATTTCAACAACTCCTGGCCTTTTCAGACCTCTCAGAGGTCAATTAGGAAGGGGAAGGGAGTTCCTGAACAGACCATGGTGACTCACCTAGGATGGGTAACAGGAAACAGGCCCAGTCTTTCAAGAGTTTGTTGAAAAGACAAGTGCAAATAAAGCAAATTTGAAATTCTAATATCAACTTAAGCTTCTTCCTTCAATGCAGTAGGCCTTTTGACATCAAAAGAGTCAGATTTTAGTGACTAAAAAGGAAGTGCTCTCTCTACCTAGGCTTTTCACAACTCGAGTATTCCCATCATCAAACAAAGAAATAAATGCCAGAGCACATACATGAAAGAAAGTAAACTCTCTCTACTAAGAGCCAAACTGAAACCTGAGCTCAACTCAAGGTCTGCAATGCCACTAGAAGTTTAATTACAGTGATTTCATGCAACATCTCTCTTTTGAATGAACAACACAGATTAACTGAGATTTCATCATAAACTTTGCTTAAGCCAGGATTATGAAGTTTCAAAAGATCCTAATTTTTGAAATTGATTTTTTTCATCTTTTGGATTCAAATTCTTTTTATAAAACTTCTAAAATTAAAAACAAAAGTCCGATCAATTCATGGACAAATAAGTGAGCCTGTCTAGGTATGAATCTAGTAAATGGAAAAATAAAAATCTGTTGCTTCTTGTCCTTCAGTAAGTACCTTCTGAGAAGCAAGAGTTTGGAGACCAATCCTAACTATTTCTCCTTTCTGAGATGTTTCCCAAATGTTTGTTCCATAAGTGAAAATTAATTTATTCAAGGAAAAAAAAAATCACCAAGAGTATGTCAGATGCCCCAACAAATCAATCAATAAACATTTACTAAGTGCCTAGTATGTGCCAGGCAAATGACAAAGAGAGAGACCTTCGAGATGGTGGCAAGAATACTTAGTTCCCTGAGAAAGCCTTCTAAATGTCCACAAGGGGACTTCTACCAAAAATGCCTCCCTTTAAGAAAGGTCTCTGGCCCTCCTTCCTTCTACATGTCACCTTCCACCCATCATACTGACACTATCACTTACCCCACCACCATGTCCTTGGGTCCAGCAGTGACAGTGCAGATTCCATCCTCACAGTGTTTCCCCACCAGGCTATGAGCATGCAGGTGGACATGCTTCCCATTGGTGACCAACTGGACAATAACTTTTGCTGGCCCCACATAGTTGCAAATCTGAATGAGAAAACATTTAAAAAAAAAAAAACATTTAACACCAATGAACAAGGACACTTTGACATGATGGAAACAAAAAATATTAACATCAGAAAGACAGAGAGAAGGGTTTCTGGGTGGGACCTTTCTGAAACAGGCCTTGGTAAAGCTGTTGTAGTTTGACATAAAGGGGGCTGAATTTCAATGAAATATCGGCACTATGCAGCAATGGGCAAGAGTACTGATGGGTAGTTGGGACAGGAGGCCATTACTGATTGGTGGAAACCTAAGATCTGAAAAAATGAGTAGGTATTTCTTGATTTTTAGGTCCAATCCTCAAAAGTCCAAACCTTATGTTCCTATCCATTTTTTAATTTATTGTTATATACCAGAGCTATCTTTTCCTTAAAATTTTAATTTGTCTTTTGTTTTTCATACTGCCTTCATTTCAGAATGTGGCCCTTCCTGTCTCCTATTCAGAGGGCCATCTCCTGTAAAAAAAAAAAAATTGAAAGAAAAAAAAGCAGCAAAATTAACCAACAAATCAACTGTGTCTAATAATATATACAACACTGCATACCCTTAGTTTCCCCCCTTTGCAAGAAGGGAGGGAGGTATAGTTGGTTTTTGTTTTTGGGTGAAGCTTAACAACAATATCTTTCATAAAAGTCCCTGTTGTACCTTAGTGTAGCTATTATGCGAACCAACAATCCAACCATAATCCCTCATCAACAAATTACTTGGAACCAACATTTGCTTTTTTGTTAATTCATAACTAATACCCAATTCTTTTCTCTAGATGGAAATTAGGATTGTTGCATTTTGCTAATAGAGGTGAACTATATAAGCCTAGAGAACCAGCCTGGTGGCATATTAGATCAACACCCAACAAAGTTGGTGAAATCATGGTTAATGCTGGAGCACACTGAAAAAGACTAGATACCCTAACACTATTAGAATAAATGTTACCAGCAGAGACTCTCTGAAATAACTGAGCTTCCTTCCAAATAACAAAACACTCATTTAGTTAATAATTTTTATTGCTATATAATTATTATATTATCAATTTTATATAATGTATAATTATGTATTATATAATACATTACATATCACATATAAATGTATTATTGTATAATATATAATATACAATGCATATTATATTAATATTTATCTAATATAGTACTACATATGCTATACTATACTATAATATGATAATTATATAATTAATAATTTAACGTCCTCTTTTGCCCAATGCCCTCACAAGCTGCAGAAGTAAATGGCTTGTCCCTCACTTCTTCTCCGCTACCCAAACTGGGGAGCCTAAGAAACAGGGCAACAACAGAAAGCAAGATGAATGGATGTTTGCCTAGACACCCTCTCGCCTCCCCTCACACACCGTCATGGCTTAACTGTGTGCAGCTCTCAGGCCACCAATCTTTTTACCGCAGGCTCTGAAACAATTCTCTCTTCCAATGCTACCTCTTACCAAATCCAAACTAGCAAAGCCCTGGAATTCTATCCATCAGACTACCTTCTTAATACACTATCACATTATACACCTGGCATGACAATTATGTATGTCGCAGTCTTATTTCCCCCACTAGGCTAAGACTCCTTGTGGGCTGGGGCCGTGTCTTGTTCAGTTTTGTATTCAAATGACTGTTTCAAAAAAACATTTATTTGGCATCTACTTATTGCACAGAAAACCCTCCTAAGTAGGCGTAGTATCATAGATCCAGAGCTAGGAGGCATTTCTGAGGCCATCTTGCCAACTTTCTCAATTTATATATGAGGAAACTGAGGCCCAGTGTCTTGCCCAAGGTCACCCAGGTAATAAGTATCTGAGGCAGGATTTGAAACCAAGTCTTCTGATTCCACAGCCCATGTGTTTTCCACTGTGCAGGGTACCTCCCTTAGCCCCTGCCCAAAGGGCCTACACTCAATGGAGACAAATGACAAGTTGTACAAAAACATTTAAATACTAGGTAAGTTGAGGCAGCAGAAAACGCTAACAATGTGGGGGGGTGGGGGGAGGGATAACAGAGAAGGCATTACAGTGACACAAACTGAAACTCGAAGGAATTTGAAGAGGCAGAATTCCTGGCATACAGTAAACTCTCAATAAATATTTGTTGAATTGAATTGGTGAGATTTTCCTCATTCCAAAGGAAGAGTCATTCTTCTGGCCAAGATAGTAACTTGAGTACATAAAACTACTTCCTAAGGTAGAAAAAAAACAAACAAACCTGTTTATACAAAGCCTTTTACAACCCTGAACCTGGACAAATCTTAATTCTTCATAAACCCAAAGGAAAATTTAATCTTTCCCAATTGATGTCCTTTATTTTCAGTATGTGTTAACACCTGACACAGAATTCAGAGATGTCTCCATTTACCTTTCCTTTCAGGATATAAACGTGTTAAGGATTCAGTTCTTCTCTCAACCTGTTTACAGAGTACATTTTTGTCTGTTTCCTTAGGAGCTTGGACTGCCCATATTCATTACTAATTCAAGATGAGTCAGTTAGGTTAAGAGTGAAACTATGCTTTTCAAAAGTCTGGCTGAAGCATAATAGATTTTATTTTATCCTGCCCCCTATTTCAACTTTGACTGAACCGTGTTGTTTCAACTGTATATTGAGGGATGTAGTTCAAGTAGTCCTTATGGGAAAAGAGTAATAATCCTATGAAAGTACTGACCTCCATTATGTTTTGTTAGAATATCTAAGCTGGATTCTAAGGGGAAAAAATTAAAATCACACCTCGCCCACATTTCTATTGGCTAACTATATTTATCCTCTACTGAAAATGACATAGAGAGTTGGGCCAGATACAGAGTTTGGTCAGAAAGGTTTGTAGGAAAATTGGAGTAGGCAGGGTTGGGGTAGAGCCATAACACAACTGACCCCTTCTTCTATTCCTGAAGGCAAAGACGTCATGATGCAGCAGAGAAACTGAGAACAGAAACCAAGACAAGAATTCTACCTGTCAGACTGTCAGTTAAGAAAGCAGACCACCTCCTTACTACTGGGAAGCTCCTGGAATTTTGCACAATGGACTTAAAACCTGGTAACCATAGAGATTCTTTTGCATTTTAAGCAATACGTTGGTGCTTATTTTTTTCACACTCAAAACTGTCTGTCTGTAGGCTTGGCAGGCAGGCAGCCCTAGTACAGAATTCATGTTTACTGTGAAAACATGCTGAAGCTAAAGTAGTTTACCATGCTTTTGGCAACTGCAAAGAAGGAACCATCCAGCTTATCAGTAAATCATTACCTTATTTGGTCAGTCACTAAAAGCTTAAGCAAAATCCTTTCCCAGAGGCATAGTACAAATTAAGCCAGTTAGATATCTCAGAAACACTGAATTTTAGAAATGGAAGAGGTTTTAAATATCATATAGTTCAACCTACTCATTTTACAGATGAAGAAACTGAGGCACAGAGAAGTGTCATGATCTGGCCAAAGCTACAAATTTCTTGATTCCCAGCCTAATCCTCTATCGTATTTCCATTAAAGTGCGCGAGGAGGAATAAATAATACCAAGACACATACAAACAAAATTTCATGTCATTTTAAAACTTGGAATTATTTATTATTTTTAAAAAGGTATTTTTTATTTCAGGGAAGGCAGAAAATGTATTTAGGTATTTTATTGATAATCTCTCTTTTTTTAAACTTCTCTGTAACTTTCCACCCATCCCCAATGTATGTTTCATTCTGCACCTATAATCTACCACATCTTAATGGCAAGGAGGGATTCAAGCTTCACCAATAGCTTTCGGAAGTCCTGAATGGTCACAATGCTGATCAGATCTCTCTCTCTCTGTCTCTGTATCTCTATGTCTCTGCCTCTCGCTCTGTCTCTCTCGCCCATGCTCTCTTTCTGTGTGTGGGTGTGTGTCTGTCTCACTCTCTGTTTCTCTTTGTCTCTGTTGCACTTTCTCTCTCTGTCTTTCTGTCTCTGTCTCTCTCTGTCTTTTTCTCTCTCTGTCTGTCTTTCTGTCTCTGTGTCTGTCTCTCTCCCCCACCCCCTTCTTCCCTTCCTCCCCAAGTTTTATTAATGCTTTTCCCTTTGGAGCTACATCATTTTGACTTCCCCATTGATACCATCCACAAAACAAATACATAGAGCTTTTCCTTTATAACAAAAAATTACAACCAGGCTAAACAAGTCACTGGCTTCTTTTGACAACCATGCTCCCCGTTCCCTAGCTCTCTGACAACAGTGAAGCATACTTCACCAGGAAATCTTCTGAACTCCTGACTAGTCACTGCATTCATCAGAGTTCTGAAGCTTTAAAAGGTTCTTTTTCTTTATGTTATCATGGACATGGGGATGACTTTCTTCATTCAACTTATTTTGATCTACATTAATTTATACAGGTTTTCTTGTGCTTTCCTGAATTCTTTATATTTGTCATTTCTCGTAGCACAATAATATTTCACTAAGTTCACACACCACCATTTGTATGACTATGTCCCCAAATGCTGGGCACCAGCTTTTGTCTCCATTCCATACCACTATAAGGGTTGTTGCAAGGATAAAATGAGATAATAAACATAAACACTTTGAAACCCTTAAAGCATTATATAATTACCAGCTAGTTTTATAATTCAGTAGCTGTTTTTCAAATTAAAAAAAAAAAATCCATCGCCCTATAGGGAACTATTAACTTGGTTGATGTTTGGTTAGTTTTGCTGAATTTCCTTTTTTCCTTTCTTTATCTTTTTTGTTTGTTTGTTTTTTGCTAGGCAATGGGGTTAAGTGACTTGCCAGGGTCACACAATTAGTAAGTGTCAAGTGTCTGAGGCTGGATTTGAACTCATGTCCTCCTGACTCCAGGGCCAGTGCTCTATTCACTGTGCCACCTAGCTGCCCCTTCCTTCTTTATCTTTAAAATTCTTTGTTAGAAGGAATTCTCTAGGAAGGAGGAAAATATATTTGGAAATGAATGCAATGGAAAAAAACCAAACAAACCAATTGATAACAATAATTTGTTTTGTAAAAGCAAGCCAAATTGGGGAAGAAATCCCTCTAATAAATAAATCCTTCTTTTTTAAAAAATGAATTTCTTAACAAACGCTATCACGCTGCAGCCAGTTTGCTTTAAAACTTAGCTAGGCCGGTCCACACACAACAGAAACAATGGGTGCATACTTGAAAGCTCTCCAGCTTCGGAGGACCTATTAGAGCTCGCGTGGCATTGGCCCAGCCTCCCTTAACCCTGGATCACCCTGAAACCATGGTGAAGGCCTCAGAACAAGTCTTCCACACTGTATGAACTCTAAAATACAACATTAAGCAGAGTGGTTCAATAGTTACAAGGCTTACGACAGGCTTCACTCAAGAGAAACCCACTGGGCTGCCACCTTAAATTAGGTGACAGCAATTGCATGCTGTCTTAGTTTTACTCTATCATGTCAAGATTCAAGAGTGTCAAGAATGAGGAACTTGAATGTCTCTCTGAGGTAAAGAACCTGAAAAATCTGCCTGTGACTAATGTGTTTCTTGATCTATTTGGATGAATGGGAAAGCATCATCTGGTCTTTACAGAAACCACATTGCATCTCCACAGAGGGGTAGCTGGCTGGAAATGGACTTTCCCAAACACCATCTAAAAGCAGAAGCTGAAATGTGATGATACACAATGATGTCTCACACACACACACATACAGGCTCAGTGACCTACGCTCAGGGGAGACATTTACTCTTAAAATGTCACCTTCAGTTAGGTATGGATTTCACATGCTGGTACAAAAGCCACAATACTGCTATGCTTTGTAAATAGTACAACTAAGAACAACGTTAGGGCTGTTACTGTCATATCATAATGGGCAGGCAGCATCATGGCCTGAGAGCCTGGAAGAGGAAGGGTCAGGGCCTTCCTCTGACACACATCATGTGACTCTGGGCAAGTTACTTCACATCCCAGTGTTTCAGGTACCTCTCCAAGAACATAAGTTACTAAGAGAGTACTGACTCGCATTAGTGGAAGGAGTTTGTTTGCCTGGGACTTCCAATGAAATCTACAGGTCCAGTCCTATCTAATCGTATATAATAAAAGATGATATGAGAAAAATACATGAGTGGAACAGGAGATGGGCTGATTAAGTCTCGTGAGGCAGGGATCACAGATGGACAACTGATGTGCTTACAACAGCAAAAGATTCAGGGGAGGGCTCCAGAGTTCTGAGGGGAGTGCTTAAAGGACAAGAAACACAGAAGATTAGCTGGCTTATATGAGTTGTAATTTGTACCAGCGGAGGGAATACCTACATCAATGAAATCAAAATATAAAAATTCTATTAATCTATCTGCTATATAGGATCATAGATTTTTGAGTTGGAAGAGATCTTAGAGAAAAGTGAGTCACCTAGGCAGCTTATGGAAAAAAAGTGCAGGAGGGCCACTAGGTGGCGCAGTGGATAGAGCACCAGCCCTGGAGTCAGGAGGACATAAATCCAAATCTAGCCTCAGATATTTACTAGCTGTGTGACCCTGGGCAAGTCACTTAACCCCAACTGTCCCTCAAAAAAAAAAATCTAGACCTGTGAGTTCATTGATATATAACTCCCAGGACAGCAATTTCCTCAACTGGTCCATATCAACAGCTCATTTGAGTGTAACAGAATCATCTGGGGCACTGAGAGGTTGAATGACTGTCCCAGGGTCATGTAATCACATGCATCTGAGGTAGGATTTGAACCTAGGTCTGCTTGACTCCAAAGCTAGTTCTCCATCCGCTGTGGCATGTTGCTATGGAGAACTTCTTAAAGATATAAATGGTTCTATTAGTTTATCTCTATGGTTACTTCTTCCAAGGGGGCAGATCATAACCCATCCACACTTTCTTGTCTTGTGTGATTCTTGTCCACAAGAATATATGTGTGTGTATGTATATGTATATATACAAACACACATATATAAAGTATAACGATATAATTATATAGTATATTATCTAGCATAACTATAATATATAATTATATAGCATATGTGAATATACAGTATATCATCTATCATATAGTATAACCATAATACATGATATCATATAGTATACATTATATATGAAATGGGAATATACTACAATCTTTCCCAATAAATATGAGAGTGAAGCAAGGATGTCCACTCTTCTTACGAAATGCTAGAAATAGTAGTAAGACAAGATAAAGAAATTAAAAGCTTAAAGACGGTAAAGAGGAGATAAAACTATTCCTTTTTGCTGATAATGTGATGATATACTTGGAAAATCCTAGGGAATTGGCAAAGATTCTAACTGAGACAATACTTTCAGTAAAGTTGCAGGCTACAAAAAAAAATCCTCAAAAAGCAAGAGTATATCTATATGGTAACAAAATTTGAGAAGCAATAATGGAAGGGAAATCCCATTTTAAATATCTACAACTACATTATATACGCACACATACAAACACATGCAAACACACACAGAGACAGACCAGATCAATGGACTGGTCATCCTAATGAATGTCATTATCTTGACCAACTGGCGTTCTTTGCGCGTTTGGTTTTTCTCTCGTTGGCTGTTAGATGGTATTCTTCTGAGTGCCTGTGAGTCTCATTTGTAAAGTCTGACAGTGCTCCACGGCTTGAGACGGTCAACGCTCTGTCACCCACAAACCAGATCATCTTGTTGACCTCACCACCACATATAACGAAATCATCTCCTACTTGGAGCCCAATACTAGTTATTCTCTATGACGGTGACAAACAGCTCTGGTAAGAACACACCTCCCAGCTTTGCAGCGACAAAGGTATCTCTGTTTCTGCATTTTTCAAGGAGTCTCATACGGGAGACATTTTTTCAGAAGAGAGCCTTCAATGATGCATTTGCTCTATCAAAGACCTTGGACAAATCTCCTTAAATTTATTAAAACAAGAGCTTCTGCTGGGATATGGCTCATACTGAGCTACTTAAGCTAATTAGGAAGAAGGGAGGGGCTAGCAGGATTTTATAATTCTCTCAGATATCGAATCATCCTGCGCCATCGCCAGTCATCTTGACTTTTGCCCTGCCGCCGGACTTTGCTGACTCTGGAGGAGAGAGTGAGGCTGATGACTTTGTGTAGCTCTGCCCACACTTAATACAATTCACAAGCAAGTCAAGACATCACCCCGTGATGCTACTGGTCCTCTTTGAGAACAAAGGATGAACAACAACAATAATAATAACAACTTCATTCATTCAATATATGTATTTTTCAAGTAGAGTAACAAACTCAAAGAAGGCAGGGATTATGTCATTTCTCACCTTTGCACCCCAGCTCCTAGGATGGTACCTAATGTACACATAATGGGTATTTAATAAATGTTTGTCATATTGTTTTGTTGTTAGATTCCTTCCTGTTCTAGCATTGCATAGTCACAAGATGACATCCTAAGGGCAGATCTCTTAGCAACGAAACAAAATCAAGTGTTAATAAGAGTCTTTCCTTTTGTTTAATATTTATTGAGCAACCACAAAGCACACTAGAATGGAATACTCAATACCATCCCCTCTCTGGATGAGCTTCTATTCTATGGTGCACCAATAAATTCACGTCCCATCTTTTGTACACACGGGTGGTATGACTGACTTGATTCTGACAAGGTTCTACCAGTCACTATCACTGATCCATGCCGATCCACCCGGACTCTCTCACTTGTACCCCTCTTTACTAAAAGAATACTTTTTAAAAATTTGTATTTATTTTATTTTTAATTTATGGAATAAAACAAACATTTCCGTAACACAGTATAATAAAAAAGATGATTGCACATGAAACTGCAAATGTATTACATACACCTTGTTATTTCTATTAAATATATTAAATTTCTATTAAATATATTATTTCTATTAAATTATATTAAATATATAATAAAGTTATCATGTAAATTTTTTTTCTTTTTTCCCTTTTTTCTTCCCCTCTCTACCCTTGAGATAGTTTACCATTAAATACAAATATGTATATGTATATGTATGTATGTATATGTGTGTGTGTGTGTATGTGTGTGTAAAATCGTTCTATACATACTTCTATTTATCAGTTCTTTCTCTGGATGAAGATAGCGTCCTCCTTCATGTCCTTTGTAGTTAATTTGGGCTTTTATAATAGTCAAAACGATTTAGTTGCTCAAAGTTGTTCTTAAAACGATATTGCTGTTACTGTATGTATGTCCTGTATATGACGTCCTCTTGGCTCTGCTCATTTTGCTCATTATTGGGGTGTGTGTGTGTGTGTGTATGTATCCACGCACAGTATATATGCACATATGCTCACAGGAGAATTGGTGACCAAGGAATACAGGAAACTTTCAGATTCTAACCACACACACTGTCCATCTGAGAACACACTGGGCAAATGACCTACACATAAATGAACCTGGTTTTAGTTCTTATGCCATTTTGTTTTCATTTCTGTCACTGTTCTATTGTTATAAGCACCATCCACATCAAGTCCCTCTGTTTCTCACCAGTTCTCAATAGTAGAGGCAAATAGACACTGTCATTTAGGAAGCAGGCTAAGAGGAGACCTTAGACAGTTCTGTGACCCTAAGGCACTTGACTTACAGTACCCAAGTCTGTAACACAACAGTTGCAAACTTGCACAGGGTGTTTCCTCTTGGAGATTTCCCTACACAAATGCAATCCCAGGTTCAGAACAAAAAGCCAAAATCAAAACGTCAACAAAGGATGCCTTCTAGCCTCTGCAGTCTATGAGGCTGTAAATAAGGTTGACAGTGGTGACTGTAAGACATCTGGAAGTTCTATAAAGAGCAGTCCTCTTGTGAAATCCTGCCATTAGGATGAGGTACAGTTTCTCAGTCGTGCTTGGGGGTGGGCCAAAACAGTGGGATGGGTGGAAAAAGAACTGTCATCAAAGAGATCATGATAAGACAGAAGTGACACCGAGAGGGTGAGAAAATGCAATGAATCACAGTGGTTCAGTCTCTAGGGTGAAACAGGTTCCAGCTGACTCTGTCCCGGGCTCTTTGTAATCCAGGCCAGTGATCTCCGACTCACAACCACTGCTTATTGTTTCTGCTAGAAGCTCGGTAGAGGAATGTCCTGGCACTTGCACTTAATGGAAAGAACTGAAAAAAAGTAGGCAAATTTGGGTCTCTAGACACTAAAACTGCTGCCTACCATGGTGCTCTGAACACAGTAGGTCTTTATAAATGTATGTTGAATGGAACTGAATTGAATCAGGTCTGGGAAGCAGGTTACCCTGAATATCTTCCTGTCTTCTATCCAAAACAAGGTTTGGGAAATATAAAAACTATAGCAAATACAACGATATAGCTATCTACATGTAGATGATGACAACAATAATTATAATATAAACTAATAGATGTGATATATACATACACGTGTGTATGTGTGTACATATCACTTAAAATGTGTTGCTAAGCGCTTTACAATTATTATCTCTTTTGATCCTAACAACCTTGCAAAGAGGTAGGTACCATTATTATCCCCATTTTATAGATGAGGAAACTGAGGCAAATAGACATTAAGTGGATAGCCCAGATAGCAAGTATCTGTGCTGGGATTCAAACTCAAGTCTTCTTGACTTCAGACCCAGTACTCTATCCACTGCACCACCTGGCTGCCCCTTAGGCATAGATATATGCCTCAGTGTGATCATGACCATAATTTTAAAAAAAATTGTAAATTCAAATGGCTCATAATCCTCAAATCTAAGGAAAGCTCTCTATGTATTGTCTCCATGTGTGAAACACTTCTCTCTTGTAAACAGACTCCAGTTAGGTCCCACCTTCTACTGGAACACTTCCCTGACCCTCCCAGGTGTTAATGTTCTCTTTCTCTACTCAAAGGTACTTTGAAGGAAACCTTTATCTCTCCTTATTATTGTACCTCAGATGCCCCTAGTAGAAAGCTCACATCTCCTCACTGGAGGTAGAGACTGCTTTTTGGTTTTATCTTTCTATTTCTAGTGTCTAGAAATCAACAGAACACCAGTCATTTATTAATTAACAAGCACCTACTGCACTCCAGGTACTGGTAATATGAAGACAAAAGTGATACTGTGCCTGCCCTCAAGGAGCTTACTAGTACAGGTGTCTAGAATATAGTTGTTGATTGTACAGAATAATGCTAAACATGTTGCCTTGCCTATCAGTTTGATTTTAACTCTTCCCCAAAATAAATTATCTTATTGAATGTGGATTCAGACGGTCGATTACTTGGAATTCTTCTTTTTTTTTTTTTGCAAGTGGAAATAATCTATGTCCTTAGGCTTTGAGGTAGATCTTACAACTAAACCACTTTGTAAATAAGAAAGCCTAGCATAAATTATCTTATTTTCATAGTGTAGCACACAGCATGTTATTGGTAAGAGTAGGCACTGGATAACTCTGGGGCCCTAGTCAAGTGCCCAAGTCTTAACCTCTTTTTTAAAAACTTATTTTATTTTTAATTTATGGAATAAAACAAGCATTTCTATAATATAGTACAATAAAGAAAGATGATTGCACATGAAACTGAAAATCTACTATGCACAACTTGGTCTTCCTTTCAAATGTACAAAAAAAATTACTGTGTAAATTTCTTTGCTTTTCCTTTTTTTTCTTAACCTGTTAACTACAGTACCTGGCACACAGTAAAATATATATGTATATGTATATTATATATACATGCACATATGCTATTATATGTAATGTATATATTATATTGTATAAACACATGTATATATTATACATTATAGTATATATATACATGTACATATACTATATATTGTATAGTCTATATTATATATCATATTGTATATACACATGTATATACTACATATTATATATACATAATGCATCTATGTATGTATACATATATTTATGTATATTTATACATAAAATTATTTCTGTTATCATCATCTACATGTAGAATGATATATCGGTATAATTGCTATAGTTTTTCTATTTCCCAACCTTGGTTTAGATAGAAGACAGGAAGACACTCAGGGTGACTTACTTCCCACGTCTCATTCAAATCAATTCCATTCAACATACATATTATTAAAATAGGGATTAATAATAGCACGTATTTCTCCAAGTTGTTGTCAGGATAAAATGAGCTGATCCTTGTAAAGGAGTTTATGTCTCACTACCCAAATCTACAACGGAAGAGTTGCAAATCTGCATTGGACAGTTTCCTCACCGAGATCTCCCTACACAATGCAATGACAGTCAGGCTAAAAAACCAAAACCGAAATATCAATAAAAGCTGCTTTCTAGCCTCTCAGTCTGTGAGTCTATGAAAAGGGTTGATGGTGGTGATTTTAAGACATTTAAAAGTTCTATGAAAATCAGTCCAATTGTGACGATAATATAATAACAAAATAATAACTAAAACTCTCTAGACCCAATCACATTATACTCAAATATTATTTAAAAAGACGAACACTATATAATTATCTGTGGCAATGAAGTGGGAATGAGGATGGGCATGGAAAATAAAAATTCAGAGATAATTAAAAAAATTTTAATTCTAGAAATTCAGTTTTTTTTTCACTATTAAATCATTTATCAGAATTGCTCAAGAGTAGTCAAAGAAACTACAGCAAAGAAAAGCAAAGTCCCTGGATAATGAGGTATAGAAAAATCAAGAACTGTCCACACTTGCAGTGTGTCGGAAATGTTTTCATGACTAAAGTTAGCCAGAAATGGAAGCCAATGAACTATAACCAAAAGAGGTTTGACAGAAAAAAAAATGCTGATACCTGTGAGTCAGAGTACCAAGTCAGGAGATTTAGTTAGCCCTCCTGTATCTGAGATAGAGTTAAGTTCTGGGCTGGACCTTTCAAACACAGAGTAACAACAATACTAATAATAATGACAATTGACTTTTCTCGAGTGCCTCAAGGTTTATATCCTAGGTAACCAAGTAGGTACAGTTGGACTTGGGGTGGGGAAGAAGAGTTCAAATCTAGTCTCACTAGCTATGTGACCATGGACAAGCATCACTTCACCTCTGACTCAACCTCTGCCTCAGTCCTCTCATCCGTAAAATGAAGATAATAAAAGCACCTTTATCCCAGGGTTTTTGTGAGGAGAAAATGAAACAATACCTGTAAAGCACTTTGCAAACCTTAAAGCGCTATACACACGCTATCATTATCGTTATTGTTGTTGTTTACTTCTTTCCTCAAAACACCTCTGGGAGATAAGGACTCAAAATTGTTAGCCCCATTTTACAGAAGAACAAATAGACTCAGCAGTTAAATGATTTTCTAGCAGGATTAATAAGAATCAAAGCTGGAACTAAGATCAAAGAATCAGATTTGGAATCGTTCTACTCCTCATTTTACAGATGGGGAAACTGAAGTTGACGGCCATGAAATGACTTGCTCAAGACCTCGTAGGTGGTACACAGAGGCAGAGACATGGTTCAAACCCAGGTACTTTCACTAAAAACAAACAAATTCAACATGCTTTATTTATTTACTTGGTGAGAAATGTAAATTACCCCTTCAATGAACCAAAAAAAAAAATGGTTTAGGCCTCTCAAACCACAAATAATTTTGAATGAAAGCTAAAAACTTGAGAGTACTGAGAATATTTGATATTGTGATCCAGTCAAGAAATGAAATGATTTCTTTCTTCAAAAAAAGGGTAAGTGATTATTTCAAGACTATATTTTTCTGCTAAAAAAAACAAACTTTATATCAACTTCATTGAAAGCATCTGATGAGGGAATAGTAATTGAGATAATTTGACTCTCAATGATCTAAAAAATCCTTCGAAGTTCACCAGCTCTATGCAGAATTTAATTTGCATTACAGTAAATACAGCTGCAATGCAGAACAGGGATGAGAGACATTTTGGTGGCTGCTGGAAGAAAGCCAATGAACTGTTCCTTTCTTCAGAAGGAAAGTACATGAAATAAAGAACATTTCAATTATTCTTCTGAGATTTCCTGTGGAAAACCCCCACTAAATTAAGAGAATTTCAAGTGAGTAAAACTGGGAAATTTTCTATGTAAGATTTTTCACCCTTTAATTAGTTATTCTAAACACTAGGACACCAATAGGGCAAAACAATAAAGCCCATCTAAGTGATAGACTGAGGTTAACCGAAATATTGTAACAGTGATACACGACGATGATTAAAAAAAAAAGAATGGCAAAATTCACAGGAAGGGGAAAATATCACATGTTCTGACATGTTCCAACACACAATCAGGCTAAACAGTGTTGTGGAAAACAACTGTACTTTTAACCGGCAGCCAAACCAATGCACACCACCACCATTACGAACAACAGGGGCTGCAGCAGTAACTACTCACATTTAAAGAGAACTTGTAGAATTTATAGAGCATTTTCCTCACGACCACCCTGGTACAGATGGGGAAAACTGAGTCTCAAAGATGTGACTGGCACAGTATGAAATAGCTAGCAAGTATCAAAACCAGCTCAGCTGCCCCTAAAACAAATTCATTCTGTCTCTGTCTCTGTCTCTCTCCCCTCTTTCTCTGTCTCCCCTTCTCTTCTTTTCTCTCCTCTTTCTCCTTCTCTTATCTTCTTTTCTCTTCTTCTTCTCCTCTTTCTGTCTCCTCTTATCTTCTCTTCTTTTCTCTTTCTCTCCTCTTATCTTCTTTTCTCTTCTTTTCTCTCTCTCTGTCTCCTTTTCTCTTTCTCTCCTCTTTCTCTTTCTCTTTCTCTTATCTTCTTTTCTCTCTCTGTCTCCTCTCATCGTCTTTTCTTTTCTCTTTCTCTCCTCTTTCTCTTTCTCCTCTTTTTTCTTTTCTGCTTCTTCTTCCTCTCTCCCCTCCCCTTTCCCTGTACCACTGCTTCTACAAATCACAACACAAGTTCCTGAAGTGAACAACAGAATGTAAAAAATCTGGATGGCACTTGACCTTTTCATTCCTATGTGAGTCTTCTCAAATGAAAAAGAAAAAAAAGTAAGACAAAGAAAGCCTTTCCTTTGTATTGTACAATTGTGACACTTTAATTAAACAGCTTTGACAACGACCATAAATAAACTTTGTTCCTATGTACTCCAAAGGACTCTTCACCTTCCCAGAATGTAACAGACAGGCTCTGTTAAAATGCTGTAGGAGTGGTATGACGTGAGGCAGCATTTAGCTCATAAACCAACAGTCCCAGGAGGCTTATTAATAAGTAAAAAACATTTTTGATGATAAGGAACAGAAAGACATAGCTAGCACTTGATAAGAGTGGTTAACTCTTATGGGAGAAGCAGGGACTCTGAGAGAATAAGTTTAGAACTGGGAAGAATTTTATCATGTTAAATAAATTCAACTTTTGTTAAGGGCTTACTATGCGCCCTGGAACTATGTTAGGAGCCGAGGATATAAAATCAGAAACACAACAGTCCTTATTCTTAATAGACTTAGCTTAGGGGTAGGGAAGCAAATACAGTACAGACCCACATAAGAATGCTACAGAGAAGACCCTGATCAAGGCAAAGAGCAATCAATGATGCCATAAGAAATTGGAGGGACAAAGGATCATTTTCAGCTGTGGTGTCTGGGAAAGGTTTCACAAAAGTAGGACCACCTAAACTGGGTCTTCCTTAAAGGAAGAGAATTTAAAGAAGAGAGTGCCTTTGTTCCTAGAGGAGGCAGATTGCCAGACAAGCTCATTTTAAAGATAATGGAATAAGTCTGCCCAAGTATCATGGAGGTTTTTTTTTTTACCTTTATGTAAAATTCTCATTTGGATTTGTTCGATGTTCCCTGAGAATACAAAAGTTGAAGAAAGCATGTCCGAAGTGTTGGCTCCTCATCCAGGTCTTATCTCTAACCATAGAAGTCCCATGAGGTTCTGTCCTGGGCCTCCTTCTCTCCTCCCTCTAAACTGCTTTACTTGGTGATCACAATAACTTCCATAAATTTAATTACCCTCTCTCTGCTGACAGTTCTCAGATCTACCTATCCTTGCCCCTTCTCTGCTGACCTCCAATCTCGCATCTCCAACTCCCTTTCAGACATCTCGAACTGGATGTCCAATAGACATCTAACTCAACATGTCCAAAGCTGAACTCAACAAAACCCTCCCCAATCCTAACTTTCCTATTCCTGTAGAGGGCAATGCCATCCTCAGTCCCCTCAAGCTCCCAACCTAGATGTCCCCCTTGACTCCTCACTATTTTTCATCTCCCATATCCAATTTGTTGCCAAGGACTGTTGATTTTACCTTTTCAACATCTCTTGAATTTGCCTCCTTCTCTCCTCTGACACTGCTACCATTCTGGTACAGGCCCTCATCACCTCACACCTGGACTATTCCAACAGCCTGCTGGTGGGTCTTTTTGCCTCAAGTCTCCCCCCCTCTTCGATCCATCTTCCATTCAGCCACCAAAGTGATTTCCCAAAGCACATGTTCAACTGCGTCTCCCCACTCCTCCCTCCCCACTCAATAAACTCCAGTGGCTTCCTATGGCCTCCAGGAGCAAATACAAAATGTTGTCTTCGTACACTTACTCCCCAACATGTATTTTTCAATCCAGTGACAGTGGCCTCCTGGCTATTCCATGAACAAGACACTCCATTCTTCTGCTCTGGGCATCTTCTCTGGCTGTCCCCCATGCCCAGAATGCTCTCCCTGTTCAATTCTGCCTATTGACTTCCCTGGCTTCCTTTAAGTCCCAAATACAACCCCACCTTCTACAGGAAACCATCTTAATTCTAGTCTTCCTTCCATTAATTATTTAGAATTTATCCTGTATGTAGCACGTTGTACATATATGTGTGTATATATACGTACAGATAAGTACATACATATTTTCTCCCCCTTGTGAACTCCTTTGGGACAGTCTTCCTCTTTTTGTATCCCCAGTGCTTATCACAGAGTCTGGTATATAGTAGGTGCTTAATAAATGTTCACTGACTGACTGAAGAGTACTTAATAGCATGGAAAAGCTAGATAAGGATTAAGAATGTAGCCTTAAGAAACCATCATAATGATCCTTCTACTCAAAGGTTACATCATAGCTCTCTCCACCCTTTGCTGCTAAGCTTGTTTTCTTTTTTTTGTGGGGGGGGGGGGGGGCAGGCATCCGGGTTAAGTGACTTGCCCAGGGTCACAAAGCTAGTAAATGTCTGAGGCTGGATTTGAACTCAGGTCCTCCTAACTGCAGGGCCAGTGCTCTATCCACGTGCCAACTAGCTGCCTCTGTTGCTAAGCTTGTTTTTAAAAGCTTTCTATATCTATTTCCCCCACTTCACGGAATCTCTGAATTTGGAAGGGCCCTTAGTATCCATCTAGTCCAGGCTTGCCCAACATATTGCCCACCTGCAGCCCACCAAAGCGGCCTGCAGGCAGTTATGTTGTGCAGGCCTGTTTCACATCCTCTACATTTTTCGCAGGTCGCCCAGTATCCTTTGGTAATCCACAAGCGGTGCACGGGCCATGTTGCGCAGGCCTGATCTAGTCCATAAGTCCCCAAAGTGGGCAATACCACTCCCTGGGGGTGCTGAATCAATCCGGGGGGTGGTAGTACCAGCAGGTACAACTAGGGGGCACTGAATAAAAATAAGGGGGCAGTAGAAGCATAAGGAAAGAAGAGAATTTGAAAAACCATTCGTACATGTTTCATCTACTGTGTAACAGAGTTAAAGTTGTAGTGATTACATTATTTTCCAAATAAACACACAAAATGCAAGTTATAACCAATCAGTGGTCAAGTTCATTGACAGGTCTTAACAGGAAACTGTTGGCAGGTGAGCACATCGCTCATTGTGGGGAGGTCCAGCATGAATCAGCAGAAATATGTGCATATAATGACTTATTTACAATATGACACTATATGCCATATAGTATACAGTTACACAACACAATATTGTGTCATCAAAATTTCAATGCAGGAAAAAACCCCACAAATTTGCAATAAATTATTGAATTTAAGATGCATCATTTTAAAAAAATATGTATTTTACACTTTTTTGAAATGATGCAAATTAAAAAAAAGTTAAAGAGTTTTAAAAAAGTAGATTTCCAGGGGGCACTTGGGAACCCAAAATGGTTTGAATAATTCCAGAAGAGGGTAACCAGGACGGTGAAAAGAAAGATGGCAGATGAAGGTTGGACAAAAGAGCCAGTAATGTTTCACCTGTCAAAGAGAAGAAAACATGGCAGCCGTAACTACTATCTTCAAAGATATGAAGGGTTTTCACATAGACAAGGGATGAAAACGATTGCACTTGGCCCCACAGTGAACAACTCAGTACAATTCAACTCAACAATTATTAAGTTCCTACTATGTGCAAGGCCCTGTGCTAGGGGAGGGGGAAACATATAAAAATGAGATAGATTCTGTCCTCAAGGAACTTCTATTCTACCCAATGTGTAGACAGCTAAGTATGTACAAAAGAGATTCCAAACAAAGTGATTTCAGGATGAGCTATGCTCTGAAGGAAGCCAGAGATTCCGAGGCAAAGGTGAGGAGGGGGAGCATTGCAGGAGCTTTAAACAGCCAATACAAAGGCCATGGATCAGGAAGCAGAGACGGCAATAAGTAGCTCAGTTTGGCCTGAACACAGGAGGCCTGGCAGGGGAGTGTGAGGGCAGTCTGGAAAGGTCCACAACCAAACAGTAAACCAAAGAGTTGGTAGTTAATAATCTAAGAAGCAACAAGGGACGACTGAAGCTTCCTAAGCAGGGTAGTGATACGGTCTTTCAGTCACGTCCAACTCTTTGTGACCCCATTTGGGGTTTTCTTAGCAGAGATACTAAGTGATTTGCCATTTCCCTCTCCAACTCATTTTACAGATGAGGAAACTGAGGCAAATGGGGCTGAGTGACTTGCCCAGGGTCATACAGATAATAAGTGTCTAAGGCCGGATTTGAACTCAGGAAGAGGAGTCTTCCTGACTTCAGGCCCAAGACTCTAGTTATTGTACCACCTAGCTGCCCTAGTGACAAGGTCAGACCTACGCTTCAGGAATATCATTTTGGTAGCTGTGTGAAATTGTGATTAGAGAGGGGGAAAAATTAGAGGCATGATTGCACTAGTTCAAGGGAATTCAGGTAAGTAAGGCCTGAACTAGATAGCTAGGTGGCCTAGAGACAGGAAGACTTGAGTTCAAATCCAGCCTCAGACATTTACTAGCTGTGTGACCCTGGGCAAGTCACTTAACCTCGACTGCCTTCCCACTTCCCCAGCCAAAAAAAAATAGAGTCAAATCTAGCCTCAGATATTTCCTAGCTATGTGACCTTGGCAAAAGCTGAAGCAAACAGAGGTTAAGTGACTTGTCCAAGGTCACACAGCTAGTATATGTCTGAAGCCATATATGAACTCAGAACTTCCTCACTCCAGGCCACGCTCTCTATCCACTGTGCCACCTAACGATCCTTAAATAAACTAGTATGATAAATAGTGTCCCAAAAGTCTTAGTGCAGTTTTAAGCTTTCGCTGCTTTTGTATTTTCATATTAAAGCACAGGTTCTTAATTATTTTTATATTATGGAACCCTTTGGCAGTCTGGGCAAACCAAGCCTATGGTCAGAAAAATAGTTTAAATGTCCAAAATAAAATACATAGGATTATGAAGCGAACCAACTATACTGAAATACAGTTGCCAATATATTATACGGATATATTACATCAACATATTGATATTGTTATATCAGTAAGTTACATATAATATACACACATGTTCACACAAAATAATTATACTTCCCCAATTTAGTCATTCATTCATTCAGTAAATGCATATTAATCATCTATTATGTGCTAGACATTAGACATACAAAGATAAAAAAAGATTGTTTCTGCCCTTGAAGAATTCATATTCTGTTACAGGGTACCACATAAGCAAAGGTAAATAAATACAAAATACACTCAAAGTAAAAACAAAGTAATTTCTGGGTGAAAGGGTACTGGGAACTGGGGGGATCAGGCAAGGTCCTGTAGCTCTTAACATGGGGCTTGCAGAAACTTGGAAATCAATGATAGGAAGTGGTAGCACATTCGAAGCTTGCAAAGACATGGAGGCTGGACATGAAATCTGGTGCATAAAGAACAGCGAGAGGACCAGTCGGGCTAGACAGAGTAGCACATGCAGAAGAACAATGCTTTAAATGGCAAACAGAAGAATCTGAATACTGGGGCAACCGGTAGCCCCTGAAGCTAAGTGCATTACAAGTATTGTCGCATTTGATCCTCACAACCCTGGGAGGTAGGCGCTATTATGACCCCATTTTACTGATGAGGAAACTGACACTGACAGAGGTTAAGTGACTTGCCCAGGGTCACACAGGTAGTGCCAAATTTGAATTCAGGTCTTCCTGACTCCAAGCCTACTGTAGCCCTGTACTATCTAGTTGCTGAGGCAGCATCTTGAGCAGGGGGGGTGACGAGGTGGAAATTATGCTTTAGAAATATTAATTTGGCAGCTGTGTGAAGGATGAATTGGAGAATGGATACAGGCAAAGTAATTAGGAGACTATTACAATAGTGCAGGATCAGGGGTGGGGAACCTGCTGCCTCGAGGCCATGTGGTCCTTGTAATCATACTAGGAGGTATGAAGTATGATACCTGGCCCAGGTAATCATATTATAAGACAAAAGAACCCCAACTGGTATCAGTTAAAAAAAACAAAAACAAAAAAACACAAAACATAAAAAAAAACTTTGGTAAAGTACAAGCCTCACATGTTAAAAATTTTTCCTAAATGAAAGGTTTTTTAAATAGGATAAAATTTACATGCATAGACCCAAAAGCTAGCATTATTTGTAATGGAAAAATAACAGTTTTCCAGTAAATTAGAAGCAACGCACAGACGCCTCCTTTCCCCAGCTATTATCTGACACAGTACTAGAAAACCTCTAATATTCTGAATGAATGAATTGCCATAGTAATAAGCCAAGAGAAAGAAATTAAAGGCAGATGAGACCCAACTATTCTTATTGACTAATGAAATAATGATTTGCTTAGAGAAGGTCAGGGAATCAGCAAAAGCTTCAGTACAGTAACATGAACAAGAGCTTCAGTAAATTAACAGGATGCAAAATAAATCCACAAAATCAACAGCATTTCTATATAGTAATAAGAAAATTCAAAAGGAAATGATAGAAAAGGAAGTCCCATTCAAATCAACTACAAAGTTCATAAACTATCTGGAGATATTTTAAAAATATAAATGAAGGGACAGCTAGATGGCGCAGTGGATAGAGCACCGGCCCTGAAGTCAGGAGGACCTGAGTTCAAATCCAGCCTCAGACCAAACACTTGACACTTATTAGCTATGTGACCCTGGGCAAGTCACTTAACCGCAATTCCCTAAAAATAAATAAATGAATAAATGAATGAATGGTTAGGTAGATAAAAAAATAAAAGCACACTCAAGACAAAGAAATACAATTTGAAAACACTCTTTAAAGAAATAATCAGTTACATAATTGGAGGGATATTTATTGCTTTTGATTGGGTCACATCAACATAATGAAAATACTACTTAAAGTAATATATTAGTGCTTTACCAATCAAACCAACAAGAGGATGCTTTATAGAGCTAGACCAAAATAACAAAATTCATTTGGAGGATGAAAAGATCTAGAATCACAAGGGAAATAATGAAAAAAGGAGAAATGGAGGATAAAAAGTAGCATCCTAGGCTCAGATTCTTATAATCTAGCCAATAACTCACAGATGTTCAGATTCCTTAAGAATCTGGCTAACACGGTGGATCTTTGATAAACCTTGTCTTTGGCTGAAAAATAAAATAGCACCCTCGAGCTTGCATTATTCTATAAAGCCTCATCAAATTTATTTTATACTAATATGATTATATGTGTATAGCCTATATCAGGTTGCATGCTGTCCTGGGGAGGGGGAGAGGAGGTGGGGGGGAATTTAGAACTCAAAATCTTATAAAAGTGAATACTGAAAACTAATAATAAATAGTTTAAAAATTATTTTATATGACTAAACGAATACAAAAGTAGATAAACTGAATAGACTAAATAAAGAAGAATAAGAAACAACTAAACTAAATAATCCAGTATCTCATATACCTGAGAATATAAATTTTTTGAGTAAATATTCCACATTTGAGCAGAACTGATGCTTCTCAGCAGCTTCTGCCCACTATACCTACTTCTGCCAAACAGAACAAATCAAATCTCTCTTCTAGGTGACATCTCTTTAATACCTGAAAACAGCAACCATTCCCCCCGCCCCATAAATCTTCTCTTTTTGAAGAAAAGTTTCTCTACTTCTTTGTAATAATCTTCATAAGGCATGATTTTCATTGTGAAGTCTGTGAGCTCATGACACAAACAAGAGACTGATAATGAATATCTATCACTTGAGACCTTTTTCCATCGCTTATATGAACTTGACCCCACTAAATCCTTGGCACCGGTGACTTTCCTGTGATGAATGGAGGCACTGACTTACTCTGTAACCAGTTATTTTGGCTCCCTATCATCTCCCTAACAATGATTACCACTCAACACACCAAGACATGCTCTGGATCCCCGGTCAATTTTATTTCTTGCTTTCTCATTTTCCTTTTGAAAACTCCCCAGCAGGAGGTGATCAAGATCAAGGTGATGGAAGGAGCCATAGGTCTGAAGTAGCTGACCACAAAGTGAAATTTTGAAATCCTGAACAGCTTTACGGAGAAATGTACTAATAGGACAAAATGAAACGTTACAATTGAAAGAACTCTTTAAACTGATTCAAAGAGAGAGTATAAAGCAGTAAACATATTTACGGCATCCTCTAAGAAGCCCAACCTAATTAGGCTAGCCTTTCCAGGTCTCCCTGTCCTACATAATAGAATGTTCTCAGTAGTAACTAAATGGTGTAGTTGATAGAACACTAGGCCTAGAGTCAGGAAGACTCTAGTTTAAATTAGATCTCAGATGTACTAGCTCTGTGACCCTAGGCAAGTCACATAACCTCTGTTTGCCTCAGTTTCCTCATCTGTAAAATGGGGCTAATAATAGCACCTATCTTCTAGGGTTGTTGTAAGAATTAAATGACATAATAATTATAAGGCATTTAGCACAGTGCCTGGTATATAGCAGTTGCTATATAAATGTTAGCTATTATTATTATATTATCTTACATAACCTATGAATTATTTTTCATTTACATTTGAATGTGGCCTGAAGTCAGAAAGGCCCGAATTCAAATCCAGCCTCATATACTTACCAGCTATATGACTCTGGGCAAGTCACTTAAATCTCTATTTGCCTCAGTTTCCTCGAATGCAAAACAGGGATTAATAACAGTACCCACCTCATAGCATTATTGTGAGAATCCAATAAAATAATATTTGTAATGTACTTAGCACAGAGCTTGGTATATAAGAAGCACTTAAAATGCTTATTACATTGCTCACGTGCACCGGTCTTATCTGCAACTATATCTCAAGTTCTTTGAGGTCAAAGATCTTTTTCTGCATCCCTTCCAGGTTGCAAATCTGGATGACTGGATAATGCTGGTATACTCATAACAGCAGTAGGAAGAAAAGAAGGTTGAGGACAGGGGGAGATAATGAGTTCTGTTTTAGACATGTTGAGCTTAAAATTAAAATAAATTTGAAGAGGAGGAAATGCAGCATGTCTAGATTTGGAGGAAAAGAACTTGAATCCTGGATCTGATTCTTACTATCTGTATGTGCTAAGATTTGTCACCACTAAGATATTCAAGAGAACGTGGGGCAGACTTTAAAGGCAATGCCAAAAAACGTTCCGGGAAATGACAACATCACTGGAACAAAGATGCCAAGTACTCTGAAGGGAATGATCCACATTTGGGATATAATTTCAACTATGTTAATTAATCAATTAGTCATGCAACTTCTTGAAATCTTTAATGACTGACAGGGAGACAGACAGGAAGAGAAGAGGTGAGTTCTAGAGGCTGTAAGAGAAAGCATCTCTCAGGTCTGGAAAGGTGAGATTATTAAGTCAGTCAATTAGCATTCAGCGAGCTTCTACCACATGCCAGTCACTGAGGATACAAAAAAAAAAAAAAAGGTAAGAGTTAATCTCTGCCCTCAAGGAGCTCAAAGGGGCAGACATCATGAAAGTAATGACGTATAAAAAAGCTATACATAAATAGTAAACCAACAATAAGAAGACACTAGAATGACTAAGGATAAGTAAAGGCTTTTCATAGAGGGTGGGATTTTAGTTGGGACTTGTTGGAAGCAAAGAAGTGAGGTGAGGTGAGGTGAGGTGAGGACACAGAGTATTTTAGATGAGTAGGAATTCAATTCAATTCAAATTCAGTGGGAAGCTGCCCAGCACAGTGTAGTTGTGCATATTCTCTATTCTCACCTTCCCAATGTTAAGAGGCTAATTTGGTTCTGACCCAGTCTCATTGGAATTAGTGAACTGAAATTCTAATTTAGACTAGCACAGCACTGCCTTGGAAGGCTGGTCTGGTCTTGAGTTGTTTCTGACTTAGACCAACCCTACAAAAACAGGTGAGTGTCTGAAGGATCACCAGCTTGAAAGTCAAGAGATCTGGGTCTAGTCCAGGCTTTGCCAAAATAATTAACTGTGTAATATTGGACAGATCATGCACTTAATGTTGTTAGGTTTGAATTTTTACCTCCATGAGATGAGGGGCTTGTATTTAATGATCTCCAATGGCTCTTCTTGCTCAAAATTCTATAAACCTCAGTATTATTAATTTGCCTAGTGTGAAATAACCATGAGGTTTACAAAAAACAAAAAACGTATACTCAGGCGCATCCTGGGGTATGCTCAGGTCTCTCAGGAATTTAGAAATCAAACTCAATCTTTGGTTGGTCTAGAATAGGAATTTTTGACTGACTGATTTCTGGGATGCATGAATATGTATTTGGGGCTGTGTTTGCAACCAATGTTCACCTCATTGTTAGGATGGAAATTCGCTAGTATATGGAGTTAAGGGAAGGAAGGGTATGAGGTGTTACAAAATACAGAATGCCTTGGACTAGAGATTTCAGGAGTAATTGAGACAGGATTAAGGATATGCAAGAACAGAAGATGGCAGTGATCAGAAGCAACGCTATGAGCTCCTTCTCACTAACAGATCTAGAAAATGCACCAGATGCTAGCTGTGTGACCCTGGACAAGTCACTTAACCCCGACTGCCTCACCAAAAAGCAAAAAAAAGAAAAAGAAAAGAAAAGAAAAGAAAAGAAAAAGAAAAAGAAAATGCACCAGACCAATCCTAATGGAGAAATACAGTCACGGTGAGTCCTCTGTCCAGTCCAGGTCTGCCTAGGGAAAGAGACAAGGAGGTTTGCATACGCTGGAGACACACTGGGCCAGCAGCATGCTTCACAGGGAGCCCTCCAGTGCCCAGGGAGAGGCTATGCACCAGGGCAAGTAGTTCTAGACTAGGGCACTGCAATCAGGACAAGTGCCAATGAGCAGCTTCCTCACCCATGACTCAGTTTTGGTAGCAGGTCCAAGGCAGAATGGGAAGGAGACTGTGCATGGCAGGTAGCAGCATTCCCTGGTAGGATAGTCATGGATGGTGTACAGAGAAATGAAAAAGTTCAGAAATAAGCAGCAGTGTGACTCAGACCTCAGGTGCATAGCAAGGCCTCATTTCCAACTTCTAACCTGGCCTACCGAGGAATAACTAGGGTAAGAATCCCAAACCAAAGGGGAGCCCAAGTTCTTGATATTCTGAACCAGCAGAGCTTTCTAGCTGCCTGAGAGGGGCTGAGTCCAGGAGCAGTCTACTCTCGCTCAGACCCAAACCCAGGTCGGAAACTTGCAGAGCTCAGACCTTGGGGGAAGTAATCACACTTTGCCTGAATCAAACCACTTTGGGAGTCCTGAAAGTCTGCAGGTCTCCAGCCTGTCCCTAAGATTCTTAAATACCAGACCACTCAATACAGCAGAAAGCAGCAACAGGACCAGCAGAAATGCCACAGAGCCCTGCCCTAACATCTGAAGTCAGGAAGTAGGCTGGAAAACAAAAAAGAACGAGCTATGATGGTAGTAGGGACACTAAAGACACAAACACTGAAAAAAATGACTCCAAAACATCTACAAATACTGCTTCAAAGAAAAACACAGGTTGGGCACAAACTCAACTAGAATTCCTGGAAGAGATGATATGAGAGTTTAAAAAGAGTTTTAACTTTTTTTTAAATAAATGGAACGAGAGTACCTGAGGAGAAAATTGGCAAAGAAAGAGAGCAATGAAAGAAAGAAGTAGAAACAGAATTAATAGCCTGGCAGAAGAGGAACAAAACCTTGTCCAACAACAAATGCTATGAAAATGAAAATGAACTATATAAAAGCCAATGACTCCATGAGGCAACAAGTAATATTAAGATAAAGTCAAAAGGCTGAAAAAAATAGAAAAAAAAAAAAATGTAAGGTGTCTCATGGCAAAAACAACTGACCTGGAAAACAGATAGAGGAGAAAAAAAAATTAAGTATCATTAGATTACCTGAATGCTATGACCAAAAAACAGGAGCTGAGATATCATATTTCAAGAAATCTTAAAAGTGCCCAGTTCTCTTAGAACCAGAGGGCAAAGTTGAAAGAGAAAGAACCCACCAGTCACTCCCTGAAACTCAAGAACATTATAGTCAAAATCCAGAGCTTCCAGGTTAAAGAAAAAAACAAAAAACATTGCAAGCATCAGAAAGAAAAAATTTGAGTACCAGGAAGCCATAGTCAGGATGACACAAGATTTAGCAGCCACCACCATAAAGAAACAGAGAACCGAGAATATCATATTCTAGAAGGCAAAGGATATGGGCGTACAGCCAAGAACAAGTTAACCATCAAAACTAAGTATAATGCAGTTGAGACAGCTAGGTGGTGCCATAGCACATACAGCACTGAGCCTAGAGTCAGGAAGGCCTGAGTTTGAATCTAGCCTCAGATACTTATTAGCTGTGTGCCCTGGAGCAACTCAATTACCTCAATTGTAAAATAAGGATGACAGCACCTACCTCTGAGGGTTGTTGTGAAGATCAAAAGAGATAATATTTGTAAAGTGCTTAGAACAGTGCCTGGCATTTAGTAGATGCTATACAAGTGCTTATTCCGTTCCCTTCTATACCTCTCCCTCTCAGTATTGCAGGGGGAAAAAATAGGCCTTAAATGAAAACAGAGGACCAGAGATGCAGAGAAACTTTAAAGTACAATTACAGGAGTGAAGTAAAACATAAAAAGATAAACATGAAGGATTAAACAAGGATAAACTGCATGCATTAAAATACAGGGAGATGATACATGTGTCTCCTCTTATCCCTAACATTATCAGAGTTCATAGAGCTAGTCCAGTTAATAAGACTTGGGAGTGATTCTGTTATGTCTCCATCTATAGAAAAGAATAGAAAAAAAGGGGGAAGAGAGATACACTTGGGGAACCACAGGTACGAAGTCAGGAAAAATTACCTTTAATCAGATATACAAGTACACATTTATACAAATGAGGAGAGGTTGGGCATGGGCTGACGCTTGAACCTCACTCTTATCTGATCCAGTCAAAAGAAAGAAAAATACACACACATACACATACACACACACACACACGCACGCACGCATGGAGAATTGGGTAAAGAAATATATTTCATTCAACAGTAAAATAAGGAAAGGGGAGGAGAGGGGAAAGGGAATTAGAGGGTGGGCAGATTAAGGGAAGGATTAGTTCTAAGAAGAAACAAATTCTAAGGCTGGACAAAAACATTTATAGCTCTTTTTCAGGTGGCAAAAATGGGAATCTGAGAGGGTCCCCATAAATTTGGGAATGGATGCACAAGTCAATATAGGAGTGTGATAGAATAGCATTGTGCTGAAGTCTTAGCATAAAGACCAACCAGGATTCCAGAGGATTTATGACAAAACATCAGCCCATCTCCTGATAGAGAGGTGAAGGACTCAGAATGCAGAATGAGACAAATCTTTTTAGGACAGAGCCAATGTGGAGATCATTATGACTGACCATACATGTTTGTAATGGATCTTGCTTTTCTTATGTTCTCAATGAGGTAAAGGGTTAGAATGGGAGGGTAAGAAAGCTGATCTTAGCTAATTTAAAATGATATATGTGTGTGTGTGTGTTTATATATAAAAGAAAAGTTGAGAACCCTGATCGATACAATAATCAACCACATTTCCTAAGGACTCATGATGAAATGTGCTGCCCATCTCCCAACAGAGGTGACAGACTCAGTGCAGATAAATACGTGTATTTAAAAAAAAAAAAAAACACTGCATTGAGAAATTCTGTTTTGCTTGACTGTACATGTTTGTAATAGGAGTTTTGTTTTTCTTGCTTTCTCAGTGAGGGGCAGAAGGGAAGGACATGGGAGGGAGAAAAGTCTGACCTTTGAACATAAAATAAAATGTAATTTGAAAAGATATGCAAGAATGGAAGATGTCAAAAAGCCAAGCCTTGCCCCAAACTGAACAATGGTTTGGGAGGGAAATCAGGGTCCTGTATAAAGGAGGTGTTCTATGTTTAGGGGATGACATTGAGCCCTTCAAGGATGGAGAATGGAGGAATATCAAGAAGAAAGTTTACCAGAACAGGGTAGAGAGTACTAAAACTTCTTTGGGAAGCAGTTTCAAACAAGTCTTCTAAGTGACAATTAGTAATTTCACGTTGTTTGCATATGCATACTGACAAATTCACAGGATTAGGTTTCATAGCTCTGCCCAGGGCTAGAAGACTTTAAGTTTACTTCAGGGAAATATAACTTTATCCAATAATGGTCCAAGATCATAAATCTAAAGGCTGATGGGAATTCAAAGACCACCTAGTCTATCTCCCTTGTTTTATGGATGAGGGAACTGAAGCCCAGGGAGGTTGTGAGTGTTGTGCCAAGTTACACAAGTAGAAAGAAAAACAGGATTAATTCATCAGAGGCAGGATTTGAATTCAGATCCTCTGACTTCAAAACCAGCGTTTTCCAACTAAAGTTGTTTTGTTTTGTTTTTAACATAAATTGTTTAAAAGATTGGAGTTTGGAAATTTAAAAAAAATCTAGTATGTGAAATCTAGTCCAATCAAATGTAGGAATAAACAGTAATTCAGAAGTAGAACTATATAGAATTCTTGGTTTTCCTGCTCCTGACTTCACTGATATTTGTTCACCTCTTTTTACTGGCAGCTCTCTAAGTGGGGAGGAAGAAGAAAATGTAACTCTCAAGTCTCCCATCAATCACACCCCCACACCAAAAGCCAGGAGACTTTTTAGATTGCTTGCAGCAACATGCACTTCTATAGGAAAAATTACCTTGACAAAAAGTGCTCCATTTAACTACTGGTAGTTGAAATGAGATAGGTGTCAGATTGGCACATTCAATCAGCTGTTGTTGGTTTTTCCCTTATTGCCCTGAATCACTAAATCAGTTCCATTTAAATGCCCCCCCACCCTCAATTCCCCCAAAAAAGATTGCAGCCAGATAATTAAAACTGGTGTAACATCTGAACGAAGTTGTCCGAGGACCCAAACAGTGCTACGTGAGACACTTCATGGCTGGGGCAATTCAACCAGCCTTTAACCTTTGTCAGCCCAAGACAATAGTACTTTATATTAATGATGAATGTTTCCACTGGTGGCCTTGAGCCCAGACCTTTCTTTTCTCATCAAAGAAAAATCCTTGCTGATCCAGACGTTTCAGTCAAAACCTCGTTGCTCAACATGCAGCTTTGACTACATGCGGGACTGCGATATAGGCTAGCTTTTGGAAGACTCTTAGCTATAATAAGCCATATAGAGATAAATCGTGATTTCAAAGCATAATTCATACACTATGTTTAATATTTATGCCAACAGGAAAAATGTAAATGGGCAAGCATTTATTACTTCACTATTTAAATGATGCTGACATGCTCATTTTTGCTGTGCTGAGCCTTCTTCCAAGCTCCAGCAGGGTCAAACACCTACAGCAGCCCCCAGGTTATGGCACAAACCCCTCAGACTGGTCACATAGGGTTCCAGGTCCCTTTAAATACAGACTAGGAAGCTGGAGTTTCTAAGGCATCACTGGCTCTCCTTAACTCTCTAGGAGTTCACCCCCATGATGAGGCAGGCAGTTTGATGCTGATAATAAAACTCAAACATGACTTTCGGGAAAGAGAGAGAAGTGAGCCTTTCCTGGCACACCTTGCTGAGTCAAAGGCAGGCAGCAACAAGCCATGGCCTAGAGGAAGCCGAATGTGTTTATTCACCAGCCTCTCCCATCAGGTGTTACCATAAAGAAATTAGTGTACAGGGAATATCAGCTGCTATTAAAGGGGATTTTGAAGAGGAAAATAATAGAGTCCATTAAAAAAGGTTAACAGGATTTTAAAAAAAAGATATGAAGTTTAAAACTTTCTGTTCACTCATTTTCCCCCTGTGTACTGTTTCTCTACAGTGTATACCCTACATAGGGTCTTTCTATTTTGTATCACGAACCCTTTGATAGTCTGGTAAAGTTTATGGACCCCTTTTCAGCATAATGTTTTAAAATGCATAAATTAAAATACATAAGACTATAAAAGAAACCAACTATATTGAAATACAGTTATCAAAATATTTAAAAAACATAAACAACCCTAGTTCACAGGCCTCAGGTTAAGAACTCTTGTTCTCTGTAGGGAGGGCTAAGCAGAAAGAACATTATCCATCTCTTTCCACAGCCTGGAAGGGAGGCATTATGTACAGTAGGAAGAGAGAGGCCTAGATTAAAACTGGGAGAGGGTAGATGTATTTAAGAGTTCTTCAGGGAGATTAAAAGAGAGCTCGCCCTGTAGCCAGAATATCACTACGGAAAATGGGACCAGTAAGTCCGGTTGAGGAATTAGGGTTAAAAATGGAATTAAATCTCTAACCTACAAAAATCTCCCTAAGATGACATTTCAGAGACCCAGCTAATAAATCATTTAGCTAAACTAATAAGATACTCTTTTCTTCCTTTTTCTCAGCTCCGTACAGGACAGTCTAATGAGTTGGCTATGGAAAGATCAGTCCTAAAATCTCAATAATTGAGAGCGAGCTCAGGGAGAAAAGACCACAACAGTGTGAATGCCATAACACAAAGTAAACATCCATGTGAACACAACGACAACAACAACAACAACAACATAATAATAATAATAATAATAATAGTTATATTTACATGGAGCTTAAAGGTCTGCAAACCATTTTATACACCTTGTCTCATTCAATCTTCACAACAACCTGGTGAAGCAGGTGCTATTTTTATGCCCATTTTATAGATGAGGAATTAAGAACTAAGTGCCTTGTTTAGGGTCACAAAGCTCTAAGTGTCTTACCCAGAATTCTGGCGCAGGGTTTCCTGAATTCTAGCACTCTACGCACTACAACAGACAAGTGGGAGAGCAAGTATGGCGGAAGAGAGAGACTAGAGAAGATCTCCACAACTTCAGGCTGAAAAATAGCTGTCTAGAACGGTACTTTACATAATTATGAGGAATTGGGCTTCTAGAAAAATAAAAGTAAGAGGATGTAAGTCATGTTCGTCAGGTACCAGCACCAAGAGGGAAGTAGCAAAGACGGAGGCAAGAGTGGCGAGAGATAGACAGAGACAGAGATAGAGAGGGAACGACAGATAGGGAGAGACAGAGACGAAGAGAGAGAGATAGAGACAGACAGAGAGGCAGAGACAGACAGAGAGAAAGACAGAGACAGAGATAGAGAGAGAAAGACAGACAGGGAGAGGCAGAGAGACAAAGACAGAGATGGAGAGAGAGAGAGTGACAGAGCGAAACACAGAGACAGAGAGAGAAAGACAGAGATAAAGACAGACAGGGAGAGACAGACAGAAAAAGACAGAGAGACAGAGACAGACAGAAAGACAGAGATAGAGAGAGAAAGACAGGCAAGGAGAAAAGACAGAGAAAGAGAGAGAGAGAGAAAGAGAGAGAGAGGAGTCAGACACAGAGACAGAGGCAGAAAGAGACAGAGAGACAGAGGAGAAGAGAGACAAAGAGAAGGGGAGAGAGGAGGAAGGAAAGTGAGACACAGAGAGAGAGAGATAAAGACAACGCAGAAGAGAGGTAGAAATACACATTCACACATACCAAGAGGTGCCAGTCATTGCCACCCACACGCTTCCCCCGACCCTGCACTTGGAGGAAGGGGACTACAGAGGCAGCTGCCAGCACTGTCTAAGTCCCCACAAGCTGGAGTGGTCTGGAATTGAGAGGCATCCAGAGCCTTGCTCCTCCTAAGGCCACCACTGCCGTCACTGTGTGTCCCCCCAACTGAATGAAAGAACGGCTGAGCTGTCTCTGTGAGCTTCCCCGGGGGCTGAAGCAGACAGGGACTGTGTATCTGCCTGAGATTCTCAGGCCTCAAATGATATCAGGTGCTTATTATATGTAAAGCCTTTCTGCAAACATTTCAGGACTACATAAAGACGGGCTCTTATGATTTCCCCATCACTAGGAGTGAGGACAATGAGGAAGCAGGAAGAGAAGGTCTGGGATTAGGGGGAAAAAAGATCTGAGAAGGAAAGCCTGTTGTGCCTCTAGGTAGATCAAGGAAGGAGGAGAAGGAGAAGAATTGGTAATGGAAACCTTATAGGCCCTAGGAGTTCAAACCCATCTTTTTAGAGTTGAGTGAGAGACAGAGAGGTGAAGTCACCTGGCCAGACAGTGTCACAGATCTGGTAAACGTCTAAGGCAGGATTTGAGCCCGGGTCTTCTGCCGGGCTTCAGCCAATACTTGGCTGATGCCCCTCCTCCCTATCTGGGGAGGGTGGAAAAGAACACAGATTAGATGTCCACACATCTCAAATCCAGAGTCAACAGCCTTGGTTATTTTTTTTCCTTTAAATCTATTAATGAAAAAATAATCATTACAAACACTGAGAAGAAAAATAAAACATTGAATGATGACTAAGTCAAAGAGAATATCTCACTGAATAAAGAAATTCTATAACATATAAAACTAAAAAACAAAAATAACACTAGAGATAAAAAAAATTGGAAAATGATAATGATTAGGTCTATGATTTCATCGCTACTTACTGTATGTAAAATTTTACCTCTATCACTGAAGACTGTGAACCTTCCCTACAAGTTATAATCTTAGAGAGTTTCCCAGAGCACTCAGTTGTTAAGTGACTCGTTCAAGGTCATATAGTCAGTATGTGTCAGAGGCTGAATTTGGACTCACCCAGCCCAGCTCTTTGAAAGGTATAACACACTACCTTTCAATAGGATCACACTAGGGCTAGGAATAAACAAGCATGTTAAAAGAATGAAAGGAAAGTTTAATTTTGGGGGAGAGGGGAAGGGTGAAGGCAAAGGAATAGGAACTGATCAAAATAACAAAACAAGAAATAAAAATCAATAAAAGTAGAAAAAGGTAAAATAACCAAGCCAAGCAAATCAATGGTGAGTGAGAATAAAACTGAAAAACAAACTTAGAAAGTAATAGAAATTTTAAAAAATCAATAGCAGTGCTCGGTGAAGTAATAGAAGTGAGGATAAGGAAATCAGACTTTAGATTAATAAGGTTCTTGCAGGTCATTCAAGAAGAAAAAAAAGAGCTGGATTCTATATACTTGTATAATTGAATAGAAATTGTATGATAGAAAGAATAACTGTAGAAAATCCCCCAGAGTGGGCAAGAACAAGTATTCCTTCACTGGGGAGAATCCACAGAACTTGTCATGGAGAAGGTCAAAATTCAAGGGTCCAAAACACACAGAGATCAAATGTCAAAAGGATAAAAGCAAAGATATGAACTACACTGAAGGCTACTAGGTACATTTTCACCAGATCTTTCCGTGATTAAATTGGAAAGTTTCTTCAAAGTATTGCAATAACACAGGAAAGTAAGCAAAATTTGTGTGTATATGCATATACACGTATGTATGTATATTTATATATGTACATACACATGTATAATATACACATTTTTAAAGCATAAAATCAAACTAAAACATTACACGTCATTCAGAATGTGCCAGAAGTTCTCCACTTCACATGTTTTTGTTGACTTCTCATTACTCTGGCTTTCATCTTATCCTTCACTCTTAGAACATGACCAACCATCGGTCTTCAGAAAATGGATGGAGAGCAACAAATGGGTGTGGGACAGAACAGATCCGCTTGGATTTCTATGGTGATCTGTACTCCATGGGTCAGCGAGGTGAGCCAGTGGATAGAAACTAAGTGGTTACCCAAGATCACAGAGAAGGTTAGCCTTCAAAGTCCCAGTCAAAGGTCACCTCCTTCCTGAAACCTCCCCTGATTGTACCCAGCTGAGGTCCTGGCCAGCTAGGTAGCACAGTGCATAGAGTGCCGGGCCTGGATTCAGCAAGACTCATCTTCGGGAGTTCAAATCCGACCTCAGACGCTTACTAGCTGTGTGACCCTGGGTGAGTTACTTAACCCGGTTTACCTCGGTTTCCTCATCTGTAAAATGAGCTGGACAAGGAAATGGTAAACCACTCCAGTATCTTTGCCAAGAAAACTCCACAAGAATTGAACAGTCAGACACGACTGAAAATGACTGAACAGCAACACGCGTTAACTAAGTATATCTCTGATGAAAAAAAAGAAAAATGAACAGGGAGGACTTCATAGCCAATTTTCCATAACAGACTACATTTTTACAGTTCCACAACTGATTGACAACTATGGAAAATGTATCCTATTATGCCTACTCTTTGTTGATTAAAAAAAAATCTAGGGGCAGCTAGGTGGCGCAGTGGATAGAGCAACGGCCCTGGATTCAGGAGGACCTGAGTTCAAACGTGACCTCAGACATATAACACTAGTTGTGTGACCCCAGGCAAGTCACTTAACCCCACTGCCTTGCCCCCTATTAAGTTAAAAGAAGATATTTAAAATAAACTCAAATACTGGTTTACCAAAACTTAGAGGATATTGCCACAGAAACTTTTGGAGATAAATTTATAGTTCTGAGTGTCTATATTCGTAAGTGAAAAAAAGAATGATTTACATCAATTACGTCTACACCTCAATACATTAGAGAAAGAACAAACAGAAAGGAAAGTACAAAAAAAGACACAAATGATAAAAACAGAAATTATGTTTTAGTTTTCTATTTTATTGAACTGACAAATAAAGAGCTTTTTTAAAAAAAATCAGAAAAAGCAACAGGCCATTAGCAAATTTAATTACAAAGGGGGACCAAAAAAGTATCAAAATTTAAAACGAAAAAGGAAAAACTACAATTAATACAAAAGAAATTAACTATATCATCAGAGAACGAATACATCTAAGGTATTAAATGAAACTGATAAAAATTCACAAAAACACAAAATTACAACAACTGACATATAATTGAAAAAAATAACAAACATCTCAATTTCAAAGGAATTAGACATAAAAAATTATCCTTCAAAAAAAAATATGCCCAGATTTTTCCACGCTTTCAAAGAATAAACAAATAAATAAATAAATAAATAAATAAATAAATAAATAAATAAATAAATACTACATAGGTTATTTTTGAATAGAAAGATGTTATGCTCTCGGGTACTTTACAAGATATTACAAGCTGATTGAGACAATACTTAAAAAAATCAATCTTACTAATTAATGTAAAGATACAGAAAAGCTCCAAATTAAAACACATCATTCATTTGAGATAGAAATACTAAAAACAACAAGAAACCTAAAGAGAAAATTTTCAGCAATGAGCTAACATGAAAGAATTGTCACTAAAAACAGGTATAAAACAAAGCATTGCTATCTGATGTGATTATCAGAAATGCTAAGAATAGTAAGACAATAAAAAGAAAATCAAGGAATGAAGACAGGTAGCAAAAATATCAAAATATAATCTGAAAATATTCTGATTATTCCAAAATCAGTTCATTTGCTTAGCAGAGTGCCTATCACATAGCAAGCCCCTAATAAATGTTTACTGATTGATTAATTCACTAAAAAAGGAGACAATTAGGCAAGGATAAATGATAAATCTTCAAAAGAATCATTCATATGTAAAACTTATGTATACGTTAATTTCAAAATAATTTACAGCAGAAAAAAAAACTAGAAGAATCCATTTACTTAAACACAGTATAACCCAATAATAACTTTTAAATTACACTGATGGAAATGAAGGAAGCTCTAAATAAGTGAAGGTAAATTCAGTGTTCACAGATGGGTTGGCATAACACAATGGAGTAAAAATACTGAAATTAATTTTAGATTTAGCATAGCACCAATAAAAATACTAATGGGTTTCTTTAGAGAACCGAATAGAGCAATAATAAAATTTATATGAAAAAACAAAGGGGGACATCAGAGGAAAAGGCCAAACCTCTCATATTATAAAGCATAAAACAAAGAAGCCATTGCCTACACTATCTTTTCACTAAGCACAAAACAGAAAAGCAGACTAATGGAACACAATGGAGATCTCAAAAATATAAACAAATATACAGAACACAATGAAGTCTCATAAAAATAAGTGAATATACAGAACCCTATAGGAAATAAAAACTGGGGAAAGGATATATTGCTATATGCTCTTGGGGAAATTTTCTGGCAATATGGTAAAAAATAATTTTTAATTTTTAAGTTCTCATTTCGTATCATATATGCAATAAAATATTAATGAAAGAATTATGAGGAAAGCTGTAAGAAAATGGAATTTTGTAAGTATGAAAGGGAGATACATTTTTATTTATTAAACAAATACAAGAAATTGGGGGCAAAAAATGGATTTTATTACCTAAATTTTTTTTTATTCTCTATAGCAGCATTAAAAAAAAAAGGAAAATGGATAGCCTTTTAAAGTCTACAGCAAATGTAACATATAAAAACTAGAAAATCAATCAGAAAGCATTTATTGAATATCAGACAACGTGCTAAGTGCTTTACTAAGTGCTACTAAAAACAAACAATCCCCCCCCCAAAAAAACTCCTAAGAATAATCCCTGATTTCAGACACTGATACAAATATCCAAAGGGAAGATTTATTCCCCATTAATAAATGTTCAAAGAAGATGAACAAGAAACTTATAAAATATGATTCAATAGATTCAAATATTATAAACAAATCACTTAAAAATATTCAATCTCACCAATATAAAAAGAAATGCCAAAATTAAAGCAGCTTTGAATTATTTCTTTATATCGAAAAACTTGACAAATTAACTAAAAAATGACAAAACTGAAAGGTGGTAGGAGTTTTGAGAAATAAGGACATTTGTATATTGTTAGGAGAATTGCAAATTGGATGACTTTGTGAAAAGAAGTCTAACAATCATGTAAGAACTACACACCCTCTGAATCAATAATCCTATCCTTGGTAATGTATTCTAGAGGTATTATCAGAGAGAGGAAAAGGGAACTATTTGTTGAAAGCTATTTCTAGCTGTATTATCTAGGCTGGATATTTGTCAGGGGTATCAACAGAGATTATTCCTATTACAGGAAGGTCACGGATTCAATGATCACTGAGGCCTCTTTCATCTCTTAAGATTCTGTGATTAAGTTTTAGAGTCTGAAGGAAACCCCTTCATGTTACAGCTAAGGAGACAGAGGCCAGAAGTATAGTAACAGTGAGTTAGTTATTGAAGTTAGTATTACAGTTCCAGGTTTCCTGGCTCTCCAAGGGTGTTCTAGATCAAATCAGACCTGAAAACTTAAATTTCAATGTGAATATTTACACCTCGATTTATTGTTCTGTTGGGGGTCTAGACTTAAGAAAGTGATGGAGAAAATGTTAACAAAGCAGGTAAGACTGAAAAGTATACCATGACTATATTCTCCTCCATCAAAGCTGGTTGTTAAACATTTACCAGCAGATTACCAACACTTTCCACTACACAGAACTAGTAGGGGAAGATCATGTACACAAATAACTCTAATAGGAGTTAGAAAAAAAATATAAATGAGAATTCCTTTTCTGGACATCTGGAAGCCATGGAGCACGCCTTCAGTCAACAGTCAAAGTCAACAAGCATTTTTTAAGTGCCTATTGACTGACCTCCACTTTTGTTTGGAATTGGAAGTCTCACTCTTTGGACGCTGGGCTCTGATAGATGAGCATTTTAACGTGTTTTGCTCACTTTCTAGCCCACTCCCTCATTCTCTATCTCCAGGCCATGCTAACAGCAAACAAATCAACCTTTCCATGCCAATCAACTACCCTACTGCTCCTGTCCTCATTTCTTCAGATTTCTCTGCCCAGAATGCTCCTGCCTGCCCACCACACTCCCCCATGTGGGCTCTCTTCTCTTATCACAATTTAAGCTGCCTGAGGTCAGGGAATACCTTGCTTACTAGCCTGTAATTCTGTTCCTAGTGCCTGAGAAATTGCCTAGCACATTTCTTGATGTTATTCAGTCACATCTGACCCTTAATGACTCCGTGGACCCTAGTATTCCAATACTGTTCAGGGGCTTTTCTTGGCAAAGATACCAGAGTGGTTTGCCATTTTCTTCTCCAGTGGATTAAGGCAAACAGAAGTTAAGTGACTTGCCCAGAGTCACACAGCTAGTAAGTGTCTGAGGTCGCATTTGAACTCTGGTCTTCCTGACTCCAGGCCTAGCACTCTATCTACTGAGATACCTAGTTGCCTCTTGCCTAGCATATAGTAAGTGCTTAATAAATGCTCCTTTCTTCCTTCATGCTTCCTCTCTTTTTCTCCCTTCCTTCCTTTCTTCTTTCTTTTCTTCCTACATGATCACTTCTTGCCTATATTATTCGATAGCCTTCTAATGGATCTTCTTACCTCTAATCCCTCCCGTGTCATAAATATACACTAAAAAGTTCCATCAGATCAGTAGTCCTAATAGATACATCTGATAATCTGACTCATCTAATCTGAAATTTTCCAATGATTACCCAGGAAGTAGAAAAAAATCCAAGTTCTTAAAGTTAGGATTGGGGGCAGCTAAGTGGCCCAATGGATAGAGTGCCGACCCTGGAGTCAGGAGGACCTGAGTTCAAATCTGGCCTCAGATACTTGACACTTATTAGCTGTGTGACCCTGGGCAAGTCACTTAACCCCAATTGCCTAAAACAAACAAACAAAAATATCTAATTAAAGTTGGGATTCAAGGCACTTTACAACCTAGCTCTAAGCTACCATTCCAGTCTCATCTCTATCTCTGTCTCTTTCCACATACAAACACGTATGCATATACATATACATATACACACATATTGCACCTGTCTTCCAGTCAAACTGCCATATTCTGAAAATCCCATGCTTTCCCACCTCCATACCTTTGCTTATGCTCCTTCCTATGCCCAGGCTCTCCCTCTCTGTCAGATGACACCCTCCTTTTCCTTCAAGGCTCAGTCCAAATACCACTTTTCCCATTGGTCCCAACCCTGATTTTCTCAATCAGAAATGCATAAAATATTTTTCTAACCTTTCCAAACAACTGCTTTACCTCTCTTTTACATTTTTTTCATAATTCTAGTTAGTTTTATTCGTTACGGACATGACCTGTCCCTTCTACTACATGTGAGCTCCTTGTGGGCAGGGATCATGTTATCTATTTTTTATACCCTTACTGAAGGAGGAGTTAGTCTCTTTTGTGCCATGGACCCCTTTGGCATGTGGTGAAGCCTGTGGACCCCTTCTCAGAATCATGTTTCTAAAGGCATAAAATAAAATACATAAGATTACAAAGGAAACCAGTTTTAAAGAAATAGAATTATAATATGTGTGTATATATACATATATATACATGTACATATACATATATACACATGTACACATATATATGCATATACATATACATATACATATACATATACATATACATATACATATACACATATACATCTTAACTTCAAGGACCTCAAGTTAGGAAAGCCTGCCCTAGCACAGCATCTTACATAGAATGGGTAAAATATAAATGTTTACTGCATTGGCTTAAGATCATTTTTATAGGAATGTTCACATATACACTGTAAAACTGGAAGGCTTATCCACTAATCCCAGCTTAACCCCTTTCATGCCACATGACCTTGGACAAATCACTTAATTAGAGCCTCACTCTCTTCAACTGTAAAAAGGCAAGAATCAGTTCCTACTTTGACTGAATCTTATCAAAGAATGAAAAAAAGTCTGTGAAAACTGCAAAATGCTACAACAATGTAAGGCATTGTTATTTGACTAAAGAAAAAAGAGAAATGACTCTGAAAGTTTGAACTTACTAAGGGGGCCATATTACAATGGGAATTAGGATGTAATTTTCCTACATGTAAAGGTGCCACGCCCCACCCATGTCAATTTCCTGTTGGGATGGGTGATGGCAAGGCCAGGGGGTAGGAGGGGCCACAGTACACCAGTTCCCTTCACAAACTAGGCACTGCCTTTTTTCTACTGTTCTGGGAGGTTCCTTCCAAATGATCGGCCATTTCAGATACTTGACAGCCAGCTCTTGGTCTACACTTTCACTTTCTCTTTGGCTCTGGTTTTTTAACTGAAAACAAAACACCCACCCACCCTCTCCTCCCTAAAAAAAAAAAAAAGTGTAATGAAAATGGAAAATATCACAGTTCAGGCTTTCATTGCACATTAAAGAAATAGGTGATATAAGAAACTGTTTGAGTATGGGAGCATCACACAATATGAAAGTATCATATATTTTTTTGTGTGTGTGCTTTTTTGTCCTTTGTCTTCCCACTTAGTACTATTCAGTTTCTCTGAGTTTTCACAGAAACTTTAGTTTTAGCTGGGACACAATGCTGTCCAGAGAGTGCCTAATGATGATACAGATATATAATATATAATTTTATATATATATATATACATTTATAACTATATAATATAGAATTATTAACCAGTGAAAATGCACTATTACATTCTAAAAAATAACTCACATATATCATTTACTATGTGCCTGGCACTGTGCTGCTAACAAGTGCTTTACAATTACTAACTCATTTGAGTCTCACAAGAACCTTGCGAGGTAGGTACTGCTATTATGCCCATTTTTCAGATGAGGAGAGTGAGGCAAACAGAAGCTAAGTGACTGGCCTAGAGTCACACAACTAAGTGTGATCCAGGGCCAGATTTGATGCTCTGTATTCTATGTAGAATGTATTCTCTGAAGTCTTAGAATGAATGGATATACTTTTAAAAGTATGCCAAGGAGTTCTTTTTTTGTCCCTCTCTCGATGCCTACTACAATAAGCTCAATAAATATCTGGTGAAAGAAAAATACTCTATATACAAATGATTATGAATAGGATGAGGATCCTGCCAATGCCTGGCATTGCTCAGACACTGAGGGTTTCCTTTTTTCACTCTATCCTTGCAGATCATCACAATGAAAAGAATGAAAACAATGAAAGAAGGCTAACTTTCAGATGAAAAGACACGAAGTGCTCTTTGTAGATAGCATCTTCATCTCTTCTTAAAAAGAACAGCTTATGGAAAGAGCCATTCTCTCCACCCCCACCCTCCTAGAAAGCTGTATCCTAGATTCAAAATGGAATTGTTTCTGATAGCTGTTATAAACAGAAGTATTTAGAATTCTACTGACATCTGCAATAGGCAACAAGGATGGCTTGCAATTCGATAGCAGGGTCTACCTAATTCAGTGCCTTCCAGACGGAAGGTGCTTAACAAAAGTGAACAGTCCTATTGTTCACCCTAAAAATCCCTCCTTTTCCTGAAAAGTATATACTAGCTGATCAATAAATGTTTATTGGGTGAATTAGTTAGTTGAGTGAATTAGTGAATAGTTGAGTGAATTAATAAAGCTACAGCTAACCCTAATTCCAATGGTCAACCTTCCCTCTAGCTTTTAAGTCATGCACAGATGACTGCATCGTATGGTTAGATGTCCAAGTCACATGACCAACATCCTATGAACACTGAGCATGTGTACATTCACAGAGAGTATCAAATATATAGCAAATTAATTATTTTAATTACTAAATTAAACATTAATCATCACAGTCATTACTGTACTACATGGTAATTACACACAAGTAGTAAGCAATTCACATAAATGACTCTAATTAGCATTGCTTTTGTATTGCCAAACAAAATTTTTAGTTTGGTGGGGTTTTTTTTCTAATTTCTATTAGCTCTCTGGTATCTAGTTCTGGGTTTGACATCAGTTTCCTCTGACACCACCTTTGCAGTTATTGTCATACGGACACACATGTTAGAAATCAAGATTCTTACCATCTGATAACTGGGATTGCTAGCTCTCAAACCAAGCCCATGGGCTCAGTTTTCCTCTGATCCTCATGCTTCAGTTGGGATTCTTCTACTCGCTCTCCCTTCCCCCAACCACTTGAGAGGTCCTTGGGTAGCACCCTAATCATTCCCTGTTCCTGTTCTATCCTGAATGCTGAAGGAACTGAGACTCAATGGAAAAACTGGGCAATGAGGCTTTAAACTGCCCAAATTGGAGACCCCAGCCTCATTGCCATTCCTAAAATTCCTTTAAAACAGGGTTTCTTAACCTGAGGACCGGGAACTTGTTTCTTGAATATTTTCATAACTTTCAATTTCAATAAAATCAGTTTTCTTTAACAACATTCTGAGAAGAGTTGTATTAATTTCACCAGACTGTCAAAAGGGTCCATGAAACAAAAAAAGGTTAAGAACTCTTGTTTCATAAATTTATAAAAATATGTAAAGAAATTCTTGTTTTATAAAATTTATAAATATCATTCCATAATTAGAGAAAAGAGGCTCAAAACATTCAAATGTGACCAAGAAAGTGAATGGTATGAATGAGCTTTGGCTAACAGGATAAATGATACTGTAAGATCCTTACTTAACTTGAAGGAAGGGTAGGGGTGGGGTCAGAAGGCAGAGGGGCATTGAATACATAGAAATGAAGGCTTGAGGACAGAATGCCACTGACAGAGGAAACTTGCAAAAGGAATTAACTAGATTAGAGACTTGCTTCTCCACTTGAGGTTTTTACTGAGTGCTTTTCCAAAAGGAAAAGTATTTTATGTTCTGGAAACTCAGATGATAATCATAAGTGCTGTTCTTAAATTATGAAACAAATACCAAAATTTTCAAAATGACTCCAACAATTTGGTATTATGCCCACTGACTCAGATTAATACCACCAGCATCAGAAAGAAAAGACACCCACAAAATGAATAAAGTAAGATGCTATTGTCTTATTATGAAAATAAGACAAATTAATTTTTATGAAAGTTAACAACCTTAATACAATCAAGGAATATTAGGATATATGGATGATAAGACTAAAATTCATGTGATATAAGTCGTTACTTGTTTAGGATGTCCTTTTCAATAAATATTTGCATTTATGTCACTGAATCTCTATGGTGAAAGTGTAAAGGTCAAGATTTTGCTCCATAAATGTGAAGGCAGTGCTAACCTATGCAACTCAATAAAGTACATTTTCTTACACTAATTATACTATTTTTAAGATAACTGAAAACCACTGAAATTGAACAAAGTGAAAATGTATTCATAACCAAAATAATATAAATGATCTAAAAACCACACTTAATGGAAATACTAATAACATTTTTACATCATCCTCCTTTAACAGAATATAAGTCCTAGATGTCACCAACCACCTTTGTTTTAAGCAAAATTTTTATGTGGACAGATAAGAGTAAGTATTTGGCCTGTTGCATTTTAAGAAGACCAATCCCTGTTTCTGCTCACAGGTCATCAAATCTCCCAGAATTAACAACCACAAGGCATAATCTGGTAGTAAAAGAACCACAAACTTACTTTAACTTGTGGGTATGATTTCTTGTTCTTTTCACTAGAAGCACCAGGAAGTCCTCCATGGGATGGTCCTTCACACACATAACGGAAACGAAATCCCCTCTGCAAAGATTAACATAAAACAAACTGTTGTAAAAAAATGCTGATCTAAAGAATTACGACAACAGGTAAAAAAAACACTTTAAGGTTCTTATGGCAATTGACTACAAGTGGGAAGTGACAAGAAAATTTATAATCATGATTGCTTAACTTGGTTGTTGTCCTTAGTTTTGGAAGAGGACCAAAATGGCATCACTATGCTACAGTCAAGTTTTAGTGTGTCCGACTATGGGTGATCAGACCTATTCAAGCTTGGAACGCTCTACCACAGGTTGGGCACAAAGAGTTCACGTGAACATCTGGGGCAAATTCTCTAAGTCTGCACATCTTGAGTTTCTTTTGAGCGACTTCAAATTCTGTTTCGCTCGTAGAGCACAACACCTTCTCTGATGTGGGCACGCCATGCTGAGCGGACTTGTGCCAGTGTCTCCCATGTCACCAAATCAATTCCAAAGTTCTTAGGAGAGACCTTAGGAGTCTCCTTGTATCACTTCTTCTGACCACCATGTGAACGCTTGCTCTGTGTGAGTTCTCCACAAAATATTCTTTTTGGCAAGCGTGTGTTTTCCCTTCAAACAATGTGGCCAGCCCATCGGAGTGACGCTCTCTGAAATAGAGTTTGAATGCTTGGCAGTTTAGTTCGAGAAGATCTCAGTGTCTGGTACCTTATCCTGCCGGCTGATCTTCAGAATCTTCCTAAGATAATTCAAACGGAAGCAATTCAATTTCCTGGCATGGTGCTGGTATACTGTCTAGGTTTCACTTAATTCAGAGTGAACTGCCATCTTAACGAAGTCATACTGCTTTAAGTAGATTTAAGGAAACAAAGAAAAATATACTCTGGTACCATCAATGAGAATGGACATCTGATATCAATTTATATGGAGGCAGTGAGGTGGCACAGTGGATAGAGGGCTGGGCCTGGAGTCAGGAAGACCTCAGCTCAAATCCAGTCTCAGACACTGAAGAGCTATGTGATTCTGAGTAAATCGTTTAATCTCTGCTTGACTTAATCCACTGGAGAAGGAAACGGCAAATCACTTTAGTACCTTGTCAAGAAAACCCCAAGGACAATATGGTCCATGGGGACATGAAGAGTCAGACGTGACACAGGAACAACAAATTAATTACATCTGGTTCTCTTCCATTTCCACCACTTTACGTAGCTAAGTGGGTAGAAGACAAAGCATGGAAATCAGGAAGACCCAAGTTCAAATTCTGCCTCAGAAACTTACTAGAATGTGTGACCTTGTGTTATTTAACTTTTCTGTGCCTCTGCTTCCTCACCTGTAAAATGGGGATAGTATCTAATAATCACACTCACATTAAAGGGTTATTTAAAGGATCAAATGTATAAATATTAACTGTTATTAAAGGTATAAACATTGTCCTTATTAACAAAAGTTCCTGATCCAATTTATTGCTATTGCCTTCTCTCTACTGATTATCTCCAATTTATTCTAGTTTGGACATTTGCATGTGATCTCTCCCATTAAACTGTGAGAGCAGGGACTACAGCCTGCTTTTCCTTGGAGTGGCACATAGTAGGAACTTAATAAATGCTCTCTGACCATTATTAGACTTGTATCTATCTTCTTCCTCTGGTAGTTTTCTTCAAGTGTTTGAAAGGCTGTTTCTGCCTTACTCAAGACGTTTCATCTCTTTTGGACTTGTATTGCTAACTTTGGCCCAGAGCTTTGCATACAAGAAATGCTTCTAAATACTTTCCATCCATCCATCCATCCATCCATCCATCCATCCATCCATCCATCCATCCATCCATTCATTAAAAGATGGTTTGGGGATAAGCTTGATGTAGACTCCTAATGGAATTCTCAAAGGAACCCCAAATCCCCCAAGAGGAAAATTGTTCTATTTTGGCATCAGAGTGAGTAGAAAACATGCTAAATTTGGAGTGTCAGGTTTGAATAGCAATAGAAGCTCTATCATTATTTGTGTTAACCAACTTGGTAGTAAAGTGTGACAAGTGACTTGGAGGTCATTTACCCTTGTTGGACCTCAGCCTGCACATCTGTCAAATTAAGAGTTAGCTTGGATGACTTCTCAGGTCTTTTTCAGGTATAAATCTGTGATCATAATTGACATGGCAAAGAAAAATTAAATGATATGAAAGGTCATTTTCTATCTCCTAAGGTGGAGGCGATTAGCCTGTACAGCAATATAAGCTTAAATTCTAAAAAGCACTTTGGATTTTTGTTTGTTACTGTTGAATCATTTCAATCATGTCCAACTCCTCATGACCCCAATTGGGGTTTTCTTGGCAAAGATACTGGAGCAGTTTGCCATTACCTTTTCCTTCTCCAATTCATTCCACAGATGAGGGAACTGAGGCAAACAGGATTAAGTGACTTGTCCAGGGTCATACAGCTAGTAAGTGTCTGAGGCCAGATTTGAACTCAGGATGATGAGTCTTCCTGACTCCAAGCCCAACCCTCACGACGCCATCATGAATGCACTATGTTTCCTCATCTGTAAAATGACAGGGGTGAACTAGGTTTTCACTAATAGTCTCTTCCAGTCTCAAAATTCTATGATTCTAAATAACTAATATACAAGTACTTATGCATTTATGTGTATGAGTGTGAGAAGTGAGAAGGGAGGGACAGAGAATGAGAATGATTTCATTTAGGAAAAGATATGGGGAGATAAAATAAATCGGATTCCCCACCAACACCATTACCAATCCCTATTCTTTCCAGCTTCCTTTTGTGTATTATCTTTCTCCGTTAGATTGTAAGCTCCTTGAAGGCAGGGACTTTTTCTTTTTATTATTTGTATCCCCAGCTTAGCACAGTGCCTGACACATAGTAGATAGTAGCTAGGCACTTAATAAATGTTTACTGAACCCAATTGAATTGCCCCTCCCCTCAGCTGGAAGGTAGTCTAATAGACTCCAGTGTCTCCCCAGAATCTAGAATTGCACAGAAGCGGCATATAGCTAGAATTCTAGTTTTACCATTTACTTGCCATGGAATCCTGGCCAAGGCCTCTCTAGGCCTCTGATTCCTCCAGTATAAATGAGACAATTGGACCAGATGACTTCTAACCCTTCCACTTCTATACTGATGCTTTCCAAAATCCCACCAATGTAAAAATCTTCCCTGAAGCTTTGACATCCCATCAATTTAGATACTTCCAGTAACAGAGCAATCAGCATGTCATATACCCACCCAAGCTGGAAGAGCAGGTTGGGATCAGTTTGTGAAGCATTTTAATGCTACATAAAGGGACTTACATTTTATCTTAGAATTAACTGGGAGTCAGAGTTTGAGGAGGGGAGAAAGAGATGCGGTCAGATCTGTGCAGAAAAACAATCACCTTGGCAGCTATATGGAGGATGTTTTTAGTGAGAACACATGAAGTGGGGAGAAGAATTTCAGAAGGCTATTGCAATAGTTCAGACAAGTGCCTGAACTAAAATGTTGGCTATATTAATAGAGAGAAGGGGATGGATGCAAAAGATCTTGTGTAAATGACAAGATTTAACAACATTACAAACACTTAAAGGCGAGCTGGAAGTCATTGGAATTGGCCAACACTAAATAACATAATAAAAAGTGAAGTTGACTATGTTTATGAACCTTTAAGTGTTATATAAATGTAAGTAAACAGACAGGAAATTAATTGTCTATGTTACAGTCGGTAGATCCTGTCTGGTTAGAGCGAAGTTCAAAATAAACACTAAATTGGAAGGAAGTATACAGATGAAAAGATAGCATTGCATTGGGTTACAACAGCTCCAACCTGACCTGTTTAAACTTTTCCTAGAAAAGTTTAACCACTGAAAAACAGCTGTCACAGCAAAGAGAACATAAGCAAACCCAGAAACGTCCTCAGCCAACAATCTCTTTACTAAGTGGACAGTTATTGCAGCCAAAGGTAACTGTGATGTAGATTGTGAATTCACGTCGAAAACATTACAAATTATTAAAAAAAAACCAAACAGTTGAAAAGAAAAGAAGCTTGAAGAACTTTGGTGTTAAGACTCAGTTAAGCTAGATCACCTTGAGGATAGGTGTTAACCAAAACGGAATGACACCAAACAGATGTGAAATGAAACAGAACTGCCAATATGTTATGGTAACATATTTTCATTAGCAACAATAATAGGTCTACATATTTCAATCCTATGACCTCAATACTATAAAAGGAAACCAGGAAGTTACTTAAGAGGCTGAACCTGGCCAAATACATACAGAAATAACTCCTACAAAAGGCAAAGCAAACATCTAATGTGTTCAGGGATCAATATTTAGGACATCTTTAAAATATCAGAGGAGACTGCAAAATAATGAAAGGGATCATAGATAGATCACTATATCCCCAAAAAGCAATTAAGGGGGGCAGGTAGGTGGCACAATGGATAGAGCTCCAGCCTTGGAGTCAGGAGGACCTGAGTTCAAATCTGGCCTCAGACACTTGACACTTACAAGCTATGTGACCGTGGGCAAAGTCACTTAACCCCGATTGCCTCACCAAAAAGCAAAAACAAAACAAGAAAGCAATTAAGAAGGCATTCATCTATAGTTCAATTTCTATTCTCTAAAGAAATTCCTTGTGAGAAACATCTATATACCCACTGAGTAGATTTCTGACAACATGAAATGGGAAAAGATGGGCTTTGAAGATTATTTTTTGTAAAAGATCCCATAATTATGATCACTAAACTCACTGCAGCATAGAGACCCAACTACACTTGAAAAAAAACATTGAGAAAGTGACACATCAACAAAAACTAATAAAAACATAAATAAAAACTTTTTTTAAAAAGAGTACTTGACTTAATGGGCAGCTAGGTGGCACAACGGATAAAGCTCCAGGCCTGGAGTCAGGAAGACTCATCTTCCTTAGTTCAAATCTGGCCTCAGATACTTATTAGCTATGTGGTGCTGGGCAAGTCACTTAGCCCTGTTTGTCTCAGTTCTTCATCCATAAAATGAGCTAGAGAAGGAAACAGTAAACCACTCCAGTATCTTTGCCAACAAAATCCCAAATGGGATCATAAAGAGTCAGACACAACTGAAAAATGGCTGAACAACGAAAATCTACCTCAATGAAACAAAGTATGGCTTTTGAAGAAAGATCCCTGGCTCAGCCAAGGTGCCATATTACATTAAGCACATAGGATTAGGGCTTAAAGCACCTTATACACAGATTCTGTAAAAGATGCGATCACGAGATTAACTTTGTTCAACAATCTACTGAGGACTGACATTTGGTGAGGTACAGAACAGAGAGAAATACACTTACCCAACTATCTGTGTCAGAGAAATGTCCCGTGCAGAGACTCAACAAAAGAATTCCCTATTGATGTCAAGAGTCTCCAAAGCTTCTAGATGACACTGTACTAGTTGTTTTGAGTCTCACAGGAGACTTCTTGGAGAAATTCCCAAAAAGGACAAAGTGATGAAAAACATATTGTCCACATTCTGATATGCAACTAGTAAGGCAGTTCAGTGAATTAATTCACCTATCTATAATACTGTGTGCTTTGGACAGATGCTTTTAGACAGACAATGAGTTGACAACAGAATTGAACTGGGAGAGAAGATCTAAATATTTGCATCTGAAAAAACAGGCAATATTTTAAATGATCCCATAGTGATCACTTCCACAAAATCCTATCTCTTCAAGTCCAATATTCTCCCAGTGAGACTGTATCACAACACATGATCTTAGAAGAATAAAAATGTCAAGATGACACAAAGTACAATAGAAATATGCCTGGAATGAGTGAATTGACCACAGCAATGTTATCTGACATTCTTTTTTTATTTCATAGACAAATATTTATAATGCTGTAAATAACACCATAGCCAAAATCACCTTTAACCATTAGTACAACTGTTGCCATCTCAATTTTGAAGTCTTTTTTTTCTTTGCACAGGAAACTGCAAATCTATTATGTTCAAATTGTTTTCCTTTTAAATAAATACGGTATCATATAACTTTCTTCCTCCCTCACCCTAGAGATGGTTACCATTAGACACACACACACACACACACACACACACACACTATATTCTACATACTTCTATTTATCAGTTCTTTCTCTGGATGCAAATAACATCTTCTTTCATAGGTCCTTTGTAGTTAATTTGAGTATTTATAATAGTCAAAATTGTATCATCACTCAAGTCATTCTTAAAACAATATTGCTGTTACTGTATACATCATTCTCTTGGTTCTGCTTCTTTTGCTCTTCATTACTTTGTGAAAGTCTTTCTATGTTTTTCTAAGATCATCAAACTCATCATTTCTCAATAGCACAGTAGTACTTCACCATGATCACATACCGCCACTTGTTCAGCCATTCCCCACTTGATGGGCATCCCTGCAATTTCTAGTTCTTTGCCACCACAAAGACAGCTGCTATAAATACTTTAGAACATATAGGCTCTTTTCCTCTTTCCCTAATCATCTTGGGAAACAAACCTAATAGTGGTATGGGAAAACTGACTGTTTATATCCCTTGACCATTTATCAATTGAGGAATGACTTGTGTTCTGAGAGATTTGACAAAGTTCTTTACATATTTGAGATATGACTTTTATCTGAGAAAATGTCTATAAAAATGTTTTCTCAAATTTCTGCTTTCCTTCTGATCTTAGCTACATTGGTTTTATTTGAACAAAATTTTGTTAATTTAATGTAATCAAAATTATTCATTTTATACCTCACTCCACTCTCTCTCTCTTATTCATAACTTGTTCACCTATCCACAAGTCTGATAAGGCAATATGATGACATATTTGGAAAATCCTGAAGTTATCTGACATTTTTGAGCCATCTCCCCTTTGAAGGTTTCTTGCTGTGGGATCATGTCTGTCTTTACTATGAACTTTCTAAAGTATGCTTTCCTAAAGTCTAGGACGTATGTCTGACTCTATCCAGATTTACCTTCCACTACCCTTGGATTGTCCTCAGTCTAAGATGACATGAATGAATCAAAGTATTTATCAAGCACTTGCTATTATTACAAAGCACTGTGCTAAAGCATCCAGAATGAGAGAAAAGCAAGGCAGTCCCTGTTCTCAAGAAGCTCTCATTCTACTAAGGCTAGGTTTTAGCTGCAAATCGGATGAAAAGGTCTAGCGATCCTGAAGGTGTAACAGGAAAGCAGATTGTAATGCATTATCTTTCATGTCATTTCCATTTTTTAAAAATCACAACCTTTTCTGGTGTTTAATAGGACATTGGTGGTGAGAATTTCCTTTTCCAGGTCTTCGGGTAGAGCTGAAGTACCTATAGATTAAATTGTTGGCTCACATCTCCACAAATGTTGCTCCTCCGGACAGGTCCTTTGGTGGCTGGGTTAGAAGCAGGGTTGGTGATTTAGGGATGTGATGCTATTCCCACAGTTCCTGAATTTAACCTGCTCAGCCTTGGCAACTGGTGGTTGCAGGAAGGGACATTGGGCTTCTCCACAAGGATCACGGCTCTTGATATAGGTTGCGGGAGCCAGTCAAGAAGTAGGGCTAGTGACTTGAGCCCAGGACACCTGGATACGTAATCCGGGCTTTCTTCCCCTGGGTCTGAGAGAAGGGATTGGTATTGGTACTGGTATCACCCATCTGGCACACGTGACCCTATGTCTTTCCCTCAAGATGCCTTGTTCCTTCATCCTGGTTGGCTTGCCATGGGTGTTGCTGCTAGTGGAGAGTACAAACCCCTTCTCTCCACAGGTTGCTCCTGTCAATGGTAGCATCTTTCTCCCAAGGTCTCCATGGTTTCCACAACATCAGTCAGGTATTCCTTAGTGGTCAGAATTGAGTCCCGAGAATAAGTTTGCTACTTTCTGAGAATTGAAATTATTATTACAGAAAGCCAAGAGTTGACCTAATATACCACTGTTACTGGAAAAAGATTTTTTTTTTTATCAAATGCCTAGCTAGCTTAATGTTGACCCCTTTTTCCTCTCCTACCCTGATTAACTTTACTATGTGCCAGTTTTGTGACCTGTTTTAAGACCTGTACTGAGAAAGCATCCACTTGCACTAAAGTTCTCCAATGGTTAATCAAAATGCCAAAGTTCTCCTGGGTCTCCAAGGTTATGCCACTGAAGTACAAGCTGTGGCAAGATATTCTAAGCTGGATAGGATCCAAGAACTGCCCCAGGGACAAGGCCTATGTGTGAAGGCCAACATAGCTAAGTATGAAGAGATTTTCACCAGAAAGTTGCCCCACCCCCCTTTTTAAAGCCAAAGCTAATCATGAATACAAAATTGTGAAAGCTTTCAATGTGAGCCTGTGGAGAGAATGTTCACACAGAAAAAATTCCTGGTTATTTTTTCCATTAAAAAAATATATTTTATTGGTATCTTTTGCTTTTATACTAAATTTTCCTCTGTATCATCTCTCTCCCATATAACAAAGAATATTTTTAAGAAAAAAAATTAAAAATCATCAAAACTGATTAATATATTTTTAAAATATGAAAATTCATGTAAGGAAAATTCTTGATATTTTTAAAATATTAAAAAAGCATTATCTATAGCCTCCATCTATCCAGGTGGGCTGTGCAATACTCCAATAACAACAAGACTTCAAGCTCTCCTTTTAGGCACATAAGCGCCCTACCCTAACTCTCTATTCTAGGGTTCATGGATTTCATAAAGCTTCATGTTTTCTTAACTCACCTACCTCTTTTATTAGACATGTGTATTTTGACCCCATATAGATTTCCACTACCACTTTACCAGATACGAATTCTATACCACAAAATCCTGGTGATCAAATTATCTCCTTGCATATCATGTTTTATCTTTACTCCTGTCTTACATGCAGAAATAACCCTGGGTTCTTGAAGACTATGCCAAGAGAACAACAGTTCTGTCACATTTTACAACACTGGAAAAATTTCAAGTATGGGCCTAGTTTGTCTGAGGGTCAACCAGGCTGGCTGCAGAATGAAAAATAAATTTGGGCATATGGAAAAGGTCTTAGCAGCTAATGCTTTTGACAAAGGCCTGGTATCCAATATCTACAGGAAATGGATATAAATATATAAGAATCAGAGTCATTCCCCAATAGCTAAATGACAAAAAGATATAAACAGGTAGTTTTCAAAAGATCTATCAATAACCATATGAGAGTATGATGCATAAATGCAAATTAAATCATTTCTGTGATTGAATTTTTCACCCTTCAGATTGGCAAAAACGAAAAAGGTGAAAATAGTAAATGTTAGAAGACAGGCACATTACTGCACTGTTCACAGAGTTGTTAAGTATTCCAACAATTCTGAAAAGCAATTGTGAACTGTAACCAAAGTCACAAATAGCATATACTGGGGCAGCTAGATGGGACAGTGGATAGAGCTCCAGCCTTGGAGTCAGGAGGACCTAAGTTCAAATCTGACCTCAGACACTTGATACTTACTAGCTGTGTGACCCTGGTCAAATCATTTAACCCTGACTGCCTCACCAAAAAGCTCCCCCCAAAAAAATTACACCTAGTCTTTGACCAAAGGGAACCACTAACAGGTATTACACCAAAAGGGTCAGGGACAGAGAGAAAGGTCACATATATATAAATATATATATATATATGCATGTATGTATGTGTGTATGTACATGTATGTGTGTATGTATGTGTGTGTACATATGTATATATGTCTGTATATGTATGTATGTGTATATATATATATTTTAATGCGTAACAACACTTTTTATAGCAGCAAGGAATTGGAGGGGAAAACAGATGCCTGTTGACAGGAGAATGGCTGAACAAACTGCAGCATTCAAATACCATGAAATCTTATTGAGCCCTAAGAAATGATAAATACAGAGAATTCAAAGAAATGTGGAAGATGAATATGAAGCAACACAGAACAAAATAACCAGTACCAGGAGAAGAATTTACACAACGTCCAAGATAATGTAAAAGAAAACCACACTGAAAAGACTTCAGAATGCTGATCAACACGGTGACTTACGACTTCAAAAGATAGTTGATGAAACATGATTTCTGTTTCTCAACAGAAAGGCAGTAGAATAAAGGTGTGGAAAGAGATACGCATCTTTGGACAATATGTTGATTTGTTTTGCTGGAGTGTATTTGTTTGTTATGACGTAGGACTTATGGGATGAGTGAGAGTCCCTTTTATAAAAGTGCAATAATGAATTTTTTTTAATTTAGCCACAATTCTCAAAGACTGATGGAATTCATTGGGTAAAATCACAGAAAAATCCGTAAGAGAAATCCCCTCCAATTATAAGACTGGAAACAGTGAGAGTCTAAGTCAGAGAAGGGTCATGATATATAAGGTAAGGGAAAAACTCACATTGACAAAATTATAGATCTTTAAAGTACTGGAGTGAATTAAAATTTCATATTCACTTCAATTTTATTCAAGAATTATGAGGGCATAATTGCTCCTATTCAAGACCTTCTTTCTTATTATTTTCTACTGTGACTTACTGAGCACACCTCCATTACTTCTCCATCTCTCTTACAGTAATTATCCTTCATGTCTTTCATTTTCTGATTTTATATGGCAGTCCAGCAACTCCCATCCTATTGCGTTGCAGGGATTTTTGTCTCCATACCACTCAAATATTCAATAAAAGTTTTCTATGTCAGGTCAGAGAGTATCCTGACAAATGTGTCTTTCTCTGCCTTCCTGAGGTACTTTCCATTCCTTGATGAGAGATCATTGAAGAATTATAAGCTATAGTCCAGATAAACAAATCTTGTTGCTGTTCACTCCTTCTTCTTCCAAGACCATAACCTTTAAATGGAAGAGACTGAAAAAACCATTTGTGCTCTCTGATTTCCTATTTAGGATTTCAGAGTTTCTAGAGATACACTAATCACTAAAGACGAGAATTGTTCCAAAACCACAACTGCTACTTGTAGAAAAGTGTTGGTAACTTACTTAAAAAAATCGAAAAGAAACCCAAAAACCACAAAAGCAACAAGGAAGTTCTTAACATTCAATCTCAAGAACTGGGTAGCCATGAAGACAAAGATTCACATGCGTACTAGCCAATCTGAACAATTTAAATTAATATTTAGTGATCCTAGAAAAGCACCGTTGAATAATGTCATACAGCAGAAATGAATATTCTCAGACATTCATGTTGTATATTGATGAAATGATATCCCATCGACATTTGAAAAAATCCAAGATGAAGATGCCCATGAATAAAGCAAAAAACTAAAAAATATTCTAGACAATGATTCTTTAAGATGGATCACTGTTTCTTCTAGATACTGGGTGGGTTGGGGTGGGGAGGGAAAGGTTCACTTATAAATGCATATGGTTCCACTTCAGCCATTTTTCAGTCATGCCAGATTCTGTGATCCTATTTGGGGTTTTCGTGGCAAAGTTATTGGAAGTGGTTTGCCATTTCCTTCTCCAGCTCATCTGACTGATGAGGAAACTGAAGTATATAGGGTTAAGTGATTTGCCCAGGGTCACAGTGCTAGTAAGTGTTTGAGGCTGGATTTGAACTCACAAAGATGAGTCTTCCTGATTCCAAGCCCAGTGCTCTATCCCACATTAATAAAATTATTTTTCAATAAAAAATGAAGTGGATTTTCTTTAAATCTTAATTACAGCCTCAACGACAAAGAGGAGCCCAACAAATTGTTGACGTATCATAAGTTATCTGTAAAGCAAGAGCTGAGGCCCGATGACCTCTGAGGACCTGTTAAGTTTTGACACTCTAGGATTCTGATTCCTTCCAAAAACTAACTTTAATGGGGCAAACCCTAGTGCTCCAAAACCCCAAAACTCACAATTTTGATGAAATTTCTGATACTGATTTTCTGCAATGAAAAGTTTGGCAATCCATGGTTGTTCACAGCAGTCATTCCATTAGTTTAAAATGAGTAATCAACCTCAAAGCCAAGGCAACGATCATCCTGTTGAGAAGTCTGGTTTGATATAACCTCCTTATACAGATAATTTTTACTTTCACTCGAGACAGGAATTATCAAATCATATCAATATGGGCAATGGATGCGTTGGCAGTTGTATATTCAAGAATTTCTTCTCCTCCATGAAAGGCACCACAGATCAAGATTCCACCAATGAGAATGACTTGTTTTAGTAAAGTACATTAACTTTTTTTGGTAATGTACAAACATTCACATTTTCTGTATGCATTTTAAGAGACACGTTCTTTAACAGTTATTTTATTATGAATGTATACAAAAGTATGTATTATAAATATATTATTAAACACATAGTTAAATATATTATTAAGCATATGAATATATAAAAGTATATTTAACATCATAATCTAGTATATATGTATATAATTCCTAATTTCATGCTAAAATGATTTTTTTCATTAACAAAAATCTCTTAACTTTATTTTAAAAAAAACTTAATTTATTTCAATGAACAAAAATCCATTTTCTTCTTAACTTCATTTGCAACAAAGTCTGGATTTCCTCAGCCTAACAGGCTAAGAGAACTACTTTTATGTCAAGCAACTGGATAGCTTTTTCAAGGTTACCCAAGAGAAGTAGAGTTTTGGGGGAACTAATGACATGCTGTATGAGGTCACTGTGGCAAAGTATATAAGGGGCAGATAAAGAGAAAGAAAATAGAGTATAGAACACAAAAGGGTACCCAACAGACCCCTGGAAAGGTAGTAAAATGTTTTTTACCACTCCTGTCTTACATCAAGTATTTTTAAATAGTATTTTATTTTTTCTCCAGTTATATGTCAATAAAAAATTTAGCATTTATTTTTACAAGATTTTGAGTTCCAAATTTTTCTACCTCCCTCCCTCCCTCCCTTCCCCCTCTTCTGAAAATGGTAAAAAGTTTGATATAGTTTATATTTACATCAAATATTTTCATTTAATTTTCAGTCTTGTGAAGATGGTCCATGTAGTCAGGTACCATATAACTAAACACTGTAGAACTGTGACGTAGTGCCGCTGAGGCATTAGGGGTTCAATGAAGAGAAAGTAGGCACATTTTAGCAGATTGGTGAGATCTTGAAGAGGTCAGTGAACCCCTCGAAAAAAATAAAGCCAAAATCTTTCAAATATATCTTCAAAGAGCCTGTTCAGAATCTCAAAAGAATGATGAAAAAGCATGACTCCCATCTCTTGACAGAGAAGGGATGGACCAGAGGTACAAAATGTGATAAGCAAAGACATGGCCAACATGTTGATTTGTCTTCCTCAACTATACATTTTTGTTTCAAAGGAGGTCCTCCACTACGGAGGGTTAAGTTAGGGAGTCATGATAGAAATGCAAACAAAAAAAAAAAAAGGTATCAATAAAACTTTTTTTACAAAATACCAAAAAAACTCCAGAAAGGGATACAAATAGGGCAATTTGCTAGTACATAGTTTAATATATATTTTTAAAATATTTTAATGGAAATTCATTTTTATATAATCCTCTATCTTGTTTCTTTGTATACTGAAGTGTGATAAGTGGTAATTATTAAATTTTTACTTTAAAAGTATTTCAAAAAGAAAAAATGATTTCCAGAATGAAATTTTCTCAAGCACTTTAAACTTTAGCATTCTGCTTCTTTTATTCAAGAGAGTGCTTCTATTGAGGAAAAGGATCACTGGGATGCAAAAAAATAAGCATCAATAAAACACTTTTTAAAATTTTACATTACAGTTACTGATCCACCATTTTGTTTCTGTTAAGCACTGAAAGTTCCCAATCCACTTTTCATCTTCTTACCTGTTTAGGTTGCTCTAATATTTGAAGGTATGGGCCATCTGCTAAAAAAAAAAAAACAAAAAAAAAAACAAAAAAAAAAACAGAAAAAGAAAAAGGTTAACTGTGAGGTTTCTCAAATTTGGCATAAAACATAAAACAAGTAAAAAAAATGAAACATACTACTAAAAAAGGCTTTGCATCTATATTCTTCACTCTACTCTACTTGGGCCATTATCTCCACTCCCTCCCAACCTGAGAATGGGATTTCGCCCTAGAGCCAGCCCAGGCTTTGACAGGACAACTCTGGACCTATCTTGTTCAGTTCTAAGCCTCTACCACTCTCCTAGGCCATCTACAGCCATGCCACCTAGCTGGTTTTCTTCTCCCATTTCTAACTCCTATTTATATAAGCTCCTTGAAGGTAAGGACTACCCTGCTTGTTAGCATCTGTATTTCCAGTTCTTAGCATAGTGCAGGGATGGGGAACCTACAGCCTCGAGGGTACATGTGGGGGTCCCCCCCAGGTCCTCAAGTGCGGCCCTTAATCAAAGGGCCACACTTGAGGACCTATGGGGACTGCATATGGCCTCAAGGCCACAGGTTCCCCACCCCTGGCATAGTGTATATGGCACTTGGTAAGCACTGAATAAATATTCTATCTATCATTCTAACTATCCATCCATCCATCCACCCATTTAAACCAAAAATTTCTTGAGAATATAATTTAGTCTCTTTTTATATATTTAACGTCTCCTGATTTGAGTGACTGCTCTTCAGTAAATAACAGAACCCCCAGGAATACTGGAGCCACCTGATAAATTTACAAGGCAGGGGTTGTCTTTGTGTTTTTTTTTTATCTAGCATGAACCTTAGATGGTTACCCTTTCCTAGGTAAATAATTCAACAAACTATAAATTTTCCTATGGAGAAACAAAGAAAATGTCACATTAGATTGCAGGAGGCAAGAGCTTGTAATTCTGCTCATGTTACCTATTACCAGGTACTCGTGGAAAATCACATGTCTCCCTTATATTCCAGAATTCAATGCAGTTTATGTTTAGTGATAACAGTAAAATAAGGATAAAAGTGAAACAGGGAAAATCATGAAATAGTCTCCTGTAAGACCTTATCCTGTAGTGTGTGTGTGTGTGCGTGTGCTTTGGCAATTACAATTGCACTAAGATTTTTGGGACACGTATGTAAGATCCATATTAGTATCCCATTCTAGCATAATTCTTCCACAATTAAGAATTCAATATAAAGTCAGACTCAGTTGATATATCGCTTGATCTTGCTGAGTTCCTTTCCCCTTTTTATTTTTTAATTCTTTCATACCAGGATTGGCTCCCTCACCAGGAAAGGAGGAAGAGATATATTTGGAAATAAAGATACCATAAAAACAAGAGAGTCATAAATTCATTTTAAAGGAATTCCGTATAACATCAGTCTATTAGGAAAGGGCTAGGAGCTGGTAATACCATGAGGCTTTTGCTGGAAATAAATGTGATCTCACCTTCTTGTAACGAGGTTGAACAGCTAGCGTGGACCCTGAAAGCTTTTGTAATTAGAAAGCTTTCTTTAAAGTATAATAAGTATGAAGATGATAACCCGTTTCATTTTTATAGACCTTTTCATCTTTTTTTTTTACAATACTTTAGCCCAAGGGTGGGAATCTGCGGCCTCGAGGCCACCTGTGGCCCGCTAGGTCCTCAAGTGCAGCCCTTTGACTCGGATTCAGTCAAAGGGCCACACTTCCGGACCTAGCGGGCCACAGATGGCCTCGAGGCCGCAGATTCCCCATGGTTTAGCACTCTGTTTTCTTCCTTTTCCCTTGCCAGAGCTGAGGGAGGGAGATATAACAATCCTATCATTCTACTCACAGGACGATTTGGTGAGTGTGAGCCAAGGATATTGGGTGGTGTAAGGCTGTAAGCAATATTCCCCTTAAAGCAGGGCTTCTTAAACTTCTTGTACGTCATGGACTCCCTCATGGGAGTCTGAGGAAGACTATGGACTTCTTGTCAGTATGATTTTTTTAGTGCATAATTTAAGGAAATGCTAAATTTCAGTTAAATATTAATGAAAATAAAAATGTTATTTTTTTCCATCCAAGTTCATTCTTCCCCTGGATGCCTGGGAGGGGTGAGATTATCTGTGGACCCCAGGTTAAGAAACACTCTGTTAGCATGACTATACATATTTGTTACAGGTTTTGTTTTTTTTGCCTTCTCATTGGGTGAGGGAGAGGAAAGGAGGAAGGAGAAAATCTGGAACTAAAAAAAAAAAGAGTAAAAAAGTCTTTGTGCTTTAAAAAAAAAAAATAGAACCCCTCCTATAGATGTTTCCTAGTATGCAATGAGAGGGCAGCTAGGTGGCACAGTGGATAGAGTGCTGGGCCTGGAGTCAAGAAGATTCATCTTTGTGAGTTCAAATCTGACCCCAGACACTTACTAGCTGTGTGACCACGGGCAAGCCACTTAACCCTGTTTGCCTCAGTTTCCTCATCTATAAAATGAGCTGGAAAAGGAAATGGCAAAGCACTCCAGCATTTTGCCAAGAAAACCCCAAATGGGGCCGTAAAGAGTTGGACAAAACTGAAAAATGACTGAACAACATGTAACAACAAAGAACCTACAATATTTCTATATACACCTGTGGGGCTCATAGCTGGGCCTGTCCTGAAACCTCCCTCAGACACCTGCCCTCACCACAGGACAAGGATTCTCTAGAGGTAAGAACTGGAAAAGGAGGCCACTACAATCTCTCGAGAATATGAGCTCTAACAGGATCAAAGGACAAGTAAGCCTTCTTTCTATACCCTTCCAACTGACTGTGAGTCCCTCCCAAGATGGGGCCTACAAATCCTGGATCCAACCTCCCTCATCCCCACCTCCACCTACTTTCCTTTCTGGAAATATGACTCCTTTTCCCTAAGGAAAGGGAAGGGACAGGGAAAACAAAATGGTGGAAGATGCACTTGGTATTCTCCCATCTTTCTTCCACTGCTTGCTTGGCTGATTATTACTTAGATTTTCATTGCCCTCAAGCTGCCTGATTCTACTTCCCTCTGGCAGGTCCCTAATGTCTCTGGAGTAGTAGTTGTAAAATACACTCACATTCTCTCTCCATCTCTCTCATCTCTGTCTCTCCCCCTCTGTCTCTGTCTCTCTTATCTCTGTGCCTGTCTCACCTCTATCTCTCTCCCTCTCTTTGACTCTCATCTTTGTCTCTGCCCTTCTGTCTCTCTCTCTCATCTCTGTCTGTGTCTATCCGATCTCTTGTCTCTCCCCACCTCTCCCTATGTCTCTGTATGTTTCTCTGATCGCTGTGTTTCTGTCTCCTTCCCCTTTTCTCCTTCTTCAACTAAAATCCCTCATTCCTTCAGTGTAACTGAACTCAGGTGTGAAAGAGGAAAACAATTTGAATTAATTCACACTAAGGCAAGATAATTTCCCTTCTTCTTTACCCCACATCCCTTTCCAGGAGTGTTTGCATTTCAAAAGAGGATATTTACGCAACAAAAATAAATGACTACTTGCAAACATTTCACGTGGTATCTTGGAAATCTCTGGGGAGGAAGAGCTATTTTCTCCCAGTCTCTGAAGTCACAATATGGGTATGTCAAACCCTCACTCCACCCCAGGACACGGCCCTCCAGCTCTATCCTACACACAAAGGAGAGAAAGACAGCAACTCTATCCTTTTGCTCCCACCCCATCAGCTTTATGCCCAGATCTTTGGCTGACACGAGATGTCCAGCTTCTGGCCCCTCTGGGAAAATAAAAAGATCCAGCTATCCAAGTGCCCTTCTGTGATACATTTGACATTACTGAGGCGGACCTAGGGTAGCTTCCTCCTAGCTAGGTGAACAGTGGATAGATTAAGAGCTTTAGGCCTGGAGGGAAGAAGACTTGAATTCAAATATAGCCTCAGACACTCACTTACTAGCTGTGTGACCCTGAGTAAGTCACTTAACCTCTGTTGGTCTCAGTTTCCTCAACTGTAAAATGAGGGTGATAATAATAATAATAATACCTACATCCCAGGGCTGTTGTGAGGAGAAAAAGAGAGATGATATCTATAAAATGCTTTGCAAACTTTAAAGTCATCATGTTAGCTATCATGGCTCTCGCTCTACCTTCCAGTCCATGGATGACCATTTATTTATACATGTACTAAGGTGAGCACGTAGTAGAATGGACATCTCTATGGGAGTCAAAAATCCTGGCTCTGCTACTAGCTACTTCTGCGACCTCAGACAAATAGCTCACATTGTAAGAAGCTGGAGAGGGAGAAAACTTAGGGAACGTCAACAAAATCTGCAAGGTGTCCCCTAGATTTCTTTAAAGGAAGTTATGGACGGTCTTCATAGTGTTAAGTGTTCCCCTACCTGGAAGCAGGGACTATAGGATATAATCAAGGTCAAAACAGTACTTCCAATTCTATCATCTCAGGACAACCTGTTGTATTTTTAATAGTTCTCATTTATGTAGCATTTCAAGGTTTGCAAAAAGGTTTTTCTAACAATACGGAAAGAAAGCTCATGCAAATATCATTATCCCCATCTTACAGAACAGTCGGTTGATCAACAAGCAACTGTTAAGCACCTAAGGTATGCCAGGCACTGCGCTAAGCGCCGGGTATAAAAAGAATCGCCAAGAACACTCCCTGCCTCTCCAGATGCTCAAAGGCAAGGACGCTGAGGCCACCCCTGACAAAATGACTTTCCCACTGGCACGTAGCCAATAAATAAACGTCAAGGCTGAGGCTAGAACGATGTCTGCTGATGCCAGGGATAGCATCCTTTCCATTGTAACATACTAACTCTCCTAATAATACCAGCCATTTCTAAAGGCTCTATGGCAATTAGTTTGATGGCTTACACTCCTGGAAAGGGATGTGGGGTAAAGAATAAGGGAAATTATCTTGCCTTAGTGTGAATTAGTTCAAATTGTTTTCCTCTTTCACACCTGAGTTCAGTTACACCGAAGGAATGAGGGATTTTAGTTGAAGAAAGAGAAAAGGGGAAGGAGACAGAGACACGGGGATCAGAGAAACACAGACACAGGGAGAGGTGGGGAGAGACAGAAAGAGATCAGAGAGACAGAGAGAGATGAGACAGCGATCAGATAGACACAGACAGAGATGAGAGAGAGACAGAAGGGCAACCAGGTATACATTAAGGTCATGTGGGAATTTAAAATCGGAGGTTCTATCCTAAAGGTACTTTATCTGTAAATGATTCCATTCCAAGCGGTAGTACAGATGGACCCCAAAGAACGAATGTAATCACAATATATTTGAAATGAAGGAATGAAAAAACATATCAGCCGCTTCATCCATTTGTTTTGCCCCACTGTGCCAAGCACTGTGCTAAATGGTAGGTATACAGATAGAAAAAATATAATAGTCCCTGCTCTCAAGGAGACTGGGAAAGACAGTACATAAAAAAGAGCTCAGCCAAAGGGAAGAGAGGAAGGTCCAAAAGTACTAAAGATGCAATTGTGAAGGAAATAAAAAGGTCAGGAGGTCTTGGGTTATGGCGGTAGTTGGAATTAGACAAGGAAGCAAAGTTATGGAGAAAACCATTTCATGGTGATATTAGATCCCTGGAGTCCTCTACTCCATGTGCCAAATTCAAGATGTGAGTGGCCCGATTATGGCCCCAACCAGATTAAAATTCTAGATAGCAGAGTGGGTAGAGCACTGAGCCTCGAGTCAGGCACACGAGTTCAAATCCAGCCTCAGACACTCACTAGCTGTGTGACCCTGGGCAAATCACTTAACCTCTTTGCCTCGGTTTCCTCAACTATAAACAGGATTTAATAATAGCACCTACTCTAAAGGGCTGTTGTAAAGATCAAATGAAGCAATATTTGTAAGGCACTTAGTACAGTGCCTGACACATAGTAGGTGCTATATAAATGTTTATTCCCTGATGAGAAATGTTTAATAAAATAAATTTTAAAATGCCATATAGATGTTAATTTGTGATTTCCTAAGTCAATATGCGCCAGCCATGCTTGTACTTATATCAATGTTGTAAACATTTGTAGAAGGGAATGCTTTTCATGGTGCCCCCTCATCACTGGGTTCATTCGGTTCAGGCTTTACCTTTTGCTTCTATTTCATATTTTAAGGACCTGTGGTTTTATCCACATGGCCACTTTCTCCTCCAATGCACAGTGTAAACTCTTCATGCCTTGGTAGCCCATTTCATGAACTGCTATGCATCACCTGATGGCCACCCCTTTGATGATGACCCTCTCAACTCTAGCTGGTCCTTGATCAAGAGACATGGTCACAAGGCCCAAACTTTAAGCATTTCCATTTTGGTATGACCTGTCAAGGCTGAAGCTCCCCAGACACACCTCTCAAGAACCTAGCTCACCTCCACGCCAGAGGGAGGCATCAGAATAGGTCAATAGTGGAAGAGCTTTTCCTTAAAAAACAAATAAACTCTCTTTTTTTATACGAAAATGAGGCCACTGACCCAAAAGAAGGTCTCAGTGAGCTTTTCCAATAATGCAAATGGGATTTATACTAATCTATCCACATTGTTTCATTTAGCTGACCTTGTGCCCAATGGTCACACTGGGTGACGACAAAGGGCAAAGGTCACGGAAGAGAACAAAGCCAAGTCATGGGAATGATAACTTTCTTTGGAATACCAATATAATAATTCAATGACACAGTTAATAATATCATGCTCACTACCCCACATTCAACCTTTTGTGACCAAAAAGCGAATGAGCATCCAGATATAGTAGAAAGATCCCTGGTCTTAGAATCTTGGTTAAAGCTCTGAGACCCTAGGATTTAGATCTGTAAAGGACTTTCAAAATCAGCATGCGACACTGCCTGCTGGCATAGAGTGAGTGCTTAATAAATGCTTATTAATTGACTGGTACTGTGGAAAGAATACTGGCTCTAGAATCAAAAGGCCTGGGTTCAAACTCTGTTGCTGACACTACCTGAGTGATCTTGAGCAAGTCATTTAACTCTGCTGAGCCTCAGTTTTCTCATCTGTAAAATGGACGGGATTATACTAGCTGACCTCTAAGTCCCTTCTAACTTTAGACCTATGAACCCTATCTAATGTTTTCATTGTTTACTTGAAGAAACTAAGGCCCATAGAGATCAAGTAAATTGATCAACCACAGAAGGAAGTAAATAGCAGTGCTAATTAATACTAAGTAGGATGTAGGAGAAAGAGCATGAGATTTGGAGTCAGATGACGGGGATTTGAATCTAGCCTCTACTACTTACTACCTGTATGACCTCGAATCCCGCCTCTTTGGACCTCTCCCATATCTTTGTGACCCTGGACATGTCAACCTTTGAGCCTCAGTTTCTTCACCTGTAAAAGGGAGATAATACTATTTACACTACCTACCTCACAAAGGCCATGAGGAAAAGACTTTGTAAACCACTGAGCACCATATAAATAGGAATGAGTTATGGCTGGTGGGAATTACCCTACCAACAGTTACACATGGTAACTTATTAAATGATAGTACAATGACTTACACACGGCATGCACTTAATAAATATGTGCTGAATTAATCATAAAATGGGGGGGGGGAGTGACTGCTAATAAATTATACTCCTACATTTCAGGGACGGGGAGAGTCATGTATCAATCAGGCTTTGTCTCCTTTTGTTACACATTTCCTTAAAGGGAGCAAGGCTAACATGAAATTAGAAAGAATGTAATCAATACCTCATGTCTGACACATGTAGATTTTCATCTCTGGAATTCAAACTGGCTACATTTGGACCCTGAATTATCTACCTTTATTCTATCTGCATTACAGCACCCTTTCAACCATCTAAAATAACTGCTATCTTTCTTTAAGGTCTAGTGTATTTATCTTATCTACTGATCTCTTTTGGTCAAGTAGACCGATTGACCATGGGGTGGATTTTCCTTTCTAGCTCATGGCTGACAAGTATGACCTGAAATCTGTAGTGGTTCTCTTCCCTCAGACAGACTAATGTAGACAATTAGAAACAGCTGATGAAACCTAACAGAAAACAGAAAAATGCCAACTGGCACAAAAATTTCCATTTGAATCACTTGTATATGCAAAGACAAGACCCAAAACAAAACAAAGAAAAATAAAGAAATGGAAGAAAAGAAAAATTAATCCCTGCAACCAAAATATCTGACCTTTGCATGTCAAAAGGAATTACTGACAATAGAAACAGAAATCTATTTTCTACAAGAGAATCTCTCACACCTGGTTAGTTTTTATGTGAACAGAATGTTGGACTACAGTTCTGAAATACAAAAGCCATGATGTTCTGCCCATTGCACTCAAATTAAAATTGATAATTTTTTAAAATGTGAGGATGGTCATTTTGTTCATATAAAACTTCTCTCCCTCAGATAAAAACATGAGAGTACTTTGGATAAGTTCATGAATTATAAATAAGTCCCAAAGTTGAAATTCTAAGTGATTTATGGCTTAAAAGTAGATTTAGTTTCATTTCTTCACTGCCAGGAATGAATCTGGAAAAATGACAAAAGAAAAACAGGGAAACTAAAGTGTAATTATTTCTTGTGGTTACATTACTAAAATAACTTATAGGAGAAATCCTCTGACAATGAATGAACTTGAAACAGATCGTGCTTCAACAGGGAGAGACGGAGAATAATGTGCATGTTTTGCATATAACATTAGTATACTATCTTCTTTATCCCTCCATCAATTCAATCCCTTAATTTTCTCTCTTTTAGCTTTAATGCTGAAATTATGAATAGCTTTGTAAAAAAATAAGAAATCTAACATTTGGAATACAGGAGGGGGTATGGGAGTAAAAACAATTTATGTAGAAACTGTGAATGGTTTTGTAAAAAAATAAGGAATCTAACAATTGGAAGACAGGAGGTGGCATAGGGGTAAAAACAATTTACATGGCTAGAAATGAACCTCTGCAATGCAATGCTTTAAGAAACTGAAAATATGCTAACTATTGCTTTGCTGCTCAGGTGACATAATTTTTCTGCCAAAGTAATATATTTACTTAGAAAAACATTTTCTGTGACAGGAATACAATGTTAATAAATCATATTGCTTATGAAAACACCTGTGCAGGGGTAGGGAACCTGCGGCCTTGAGGCTACCGGAGGCCCTCTAGGTCCTCAAGTGTGGCCCTTTGACTGAATCTGAACTTCACAGAGTAAAGCAAGGGGATTTACCTAGGATCACCTTCTACCTCTCCAAGCTTCTGACACCTCATTCCTCCCCACTTATTCTGAGATCCAGTGACATTAGCCTCTTTGCTAATCTTCTAATCTTCTCTGGGAGAGAGAGGGAGTCTGAAAACATTGTGCAACTCTGCCTCACTTAAATCCAATTTATGCATGAGTCAAAAAGACATCAAACCCCAAACACAATACTCTGAGCATTTTCCCCCGGCTGCTCCCCATGCCTGCAATTTTCTCCTTCCTTTCTACCTCTCCCTGGCTTCCCTGGCTTCCTTTCAGGTTAAGCTGAAGTCCCACCTTCTGCCCGAAAACTTTCCCAGGCCTCTCTAATCTTAGTGTCTTCTCTGACACTACCCCCAACTTATCTTATACACACCATGTTTATACATAGTTGTCTGTATATTGTATGCCCTATTACCCTGTAAGGTCCTTGAGGCCAGGAATTGTGTTTTGCCTTTCTTTGAATCCGAGCAAATAGCAAAGTCTCTGGCACGTATTAAGCAATTAAATACAAGTTGATTGGCTGACTGGAAAACTTTATACTTCAAAATGCTGCTATTAATCCAAGGTTATAGTTATGTGTTATTATTATTATTGTTTTATCAGCACTGAACACTTTTCTTTTAAATGTGATATTATAAGATTATCCGCTTCAAATGTGAGTTTTCTCTATTGCAGTGCCAGGTACATAGAAAATACTTAATAAATGCTTGTTGACTTGACGTGCAGTGACAATTCTTTCCCCCTCCAAGAATTATACTCTAAATAAAAGTCAGTCAAAAAATTATACTTGCTCTGCATGAATTTTTGTAGGCATTTTCCAAAGTCAAATTTCTACATCATAATGATAAAAAAAGTTAATAAGAAAAAGTAGTCAAGAAAATGAAGATTTTTTTTAGCTATAATTTGATTTTGAAAAAAATTTTACTATGGGCAAAATATTTTGTAAAACAGGAAGCTCTGAAAACAAAGTATTTGCTGAGATGACTCTTGTTAACAGCTTACTAATTGGTTTTTTTTTTCCTTGTTTAACTTGACATTAAAAACACACTGGGGAAAACTCTACCCTGGGATGCCAGCTAGTATCACACAAAGGTATTAATGGAATGAAGACAGCTCTCCAGGGCAGAATCTTTTGCTGAATTTTCAAGAAAGCACTGATACCAGGAAAATAGCAAAATACGCTGAAAATCAGAATCATAAATTTCACAGGAAGCCCAGAAGCCACCAAGAAAGTAAAGAGATTCATCGGTACACAGGAAACTGAACTAGGGCTTAACCTGGGCAAGAGCTCACAAGATCTCATCTCTGTCTGGTACCTTAAAAAAATTGTTTTGTTAGGCTGAGAGATAGCTGGCGCCTCAGAAATGTGTCCACCAGGTAGCACAAAGTGGAGGAAAAACCTGGTATCTTTTTTGTCATAATTATAGTCATGAAAATATTGCAGAACAGAGTTTGGAAAATGTGTGAAACATAAAAAAAAAGAGAAATGTTCTCTAGAGAAAAATTATCTAGTAGACAAGAATACCACCAACTGAAGTAACACTACAAATATGGAGAAACAGGTGACTTGAAAACACTTGGTAAATGAGGTAGCCTGAGGCCTAATTCCAGTGGATATTTTATGAAGTATCAGTAATTACAAAGTCTCCCTCAACTCATTTCTTAATATACCATTTCAATCAAATGCAGAGCACATAAAAAAACAGTCCTACTCCAAAAGAACATGCATATGAAAAAGCCCAATGCACTAAAGATTAATTACTCACTTGGGGATCATCCACTCTATGGATTAGTAAATTTTAAAATTCCAGACTGGTTTCCAGCAAACTTCTGGGACACCATGAGTTTTATCAGGAGAGGCAATAAATTTAATCATAATTCCAGTAAAACATAGTTAGGAAAAGAAATCTTTAAAAAAAAAAAAACCTCAGGGAAAGGAGGGTGAGGGAGGGGAACGATGCAAACAATTGCTAAATAATAAAATGGAGATTTTTCAATTTTCTTTGTCATCGACACCGTAAGACTCCCTAATGGCACGGGTTAGATAAGAGATCTGGCAGGCATGCCATTGGGAATGAGGAGGACGAGGAGAACCCAGATGGAGTATTTCAAGATCCTGGATGTTTTATTTAGCTTTACTGAATAAAGATCAGGACAGGTCTGCTATGATAGGAACAAATGGCCAATTGTATAACACCATGACGGTCAAGGCTATTCTGGTAAGAGAGGGAGATTAAAAAAAAGCTCCTAAGAGGGTGACTGTCAGAAAGAAACAAAAAGAATGGGAGAGTCCAAAGGGGAGGAGACAGGAGTGGCCAAAGGGGTTTTAGAATTAGAGGCAAATTGGTGGAAATCTGGAAATCTAGCACAAACTTGAATTAGATACAGGATTTAGAATCAGTTGGTTGAAAGGTTAGGCCACAGAAGAGATAATAAAAGCAAAATTATGACCTGACCACCACAAAGGAGTAAGATTTTCTCATGGGGATGGATTTCTAGGAATCCTGTGCATCCACGAGTCAAAGGGAAGATGGGCCACAGTTTGGCTACAGGAGAAGACAGGAATGATGCCAACATTGGCCTCAACACCAAAAGACTGGGAGAAAAGGAAAACGGCAATGCTGTGCAAGGCATAGTTAATAGCACAATTAAGTACAAATGGATCTTTTTAGAGACAGTTTGAGCTGTCTTCAGCAAAACTGAAAAGAGATTGGAGCTAGAAAGTAGAAGAGAGGGTGGTCTGGACCCAGAGGGCATCCAAGGCACAAAACCACCAGCTAAGTAAGGCATTCATAACAATGGTTACGTGTACTATGGGTAATGCAACTGAGGCACTTTTGTTCAGGCCAATTTGGGTAAAAATGCTCTGACTGTTTAGTGGTCTAATCAGCTGGTTTCCAAGCAAAATCTCTGAATTTCTAAAGTAGACTAATTGGGGACACTTGAATTTAATTTTTTAAAAAATGAAACAAGACCACAGGAGAAAAATAAGCTTAACTCTGCAGAGGAAGAAGGGTGTCTTACCTGTTATCAGTGGTATCTGTGCTGGAAGTAATCCTGAATTATTAAAAATTGCATTTATTCCAATATTATAAGGTTCCATTGGAAACATCTGCAATGAAGACCATTTTAAAAAAAAGTTAAACCACTATTTTTCCTAGGATGCCTTAAAAAGTTGAATTTGAAGTATATAAAAAATGCTCTATCAATGGATGTATATTTTTTAAAAAACATCAAAACTATACAAAGACTAGTGAAGAATATTTTTTTTTATTTCCTAAGGACCATGAAGGTAATATCTACCATGCAAACACTTATTTCTATATCTAGCCTCCTTCTTGAGGCGTTGACCGTTTTTGAAATTATGTAGAATAGCAAGTTGAAAACTTTCAGAATGACCCTGGTTGATTTTAAAAGATCAGGCATCTCATGGCTTGGCCTTGAACTTGAGAAAAAGGACTTTTCTCAGGGAGTTCTACATTCAACTGGAGAAACAAAGGAGGAGGAACCAGGCCATGCTGTACCACACATTCCAGAGCTTCCCTGGTAAGGAAGGGAAGGCACCAAATCTGGGCCAGCCCCATTGGCTACCATCCCTTAAAATACTGACCGACTTGAAGGAAGTGTGAACCACTGAGCCCAGAGTTTAGAAAGAAAAGAAAAGAAATGTATATACAAAGCACACACCTTCAAGGGCCCCTTCCCCCTCAAGAGAAGAAAGATAAGGAAATGCTCCACCCTTGTTGCTGGTGAGGGCAGAGATGCCCACATGACAGGCACTTTCAAAATGAATGTCTCCCCAGCAGTTTTTGGAGGGCCAACCATTTTTTATTGATAAAAGATTTCCTGTGTTTAGGCAGGAAAACATGGTTTTAAAACCAAGCAGAACAGTCCTTATACATAGGTTAGGGTTCACCTTTAAATATTAAAAGTGAAAGGTAAAACAAAGGTTCTGACATTCTGAATAACCAAGCGTCTGTCACATTACAATCAAAGAAGGCATTCCTGGACCTATTCTATTTCCCCTGCTTTCAAAAAAAAAACAAAAAAACACCAACCCAACAACTGTTAAGTGTGTAAGAGCTAATTTTCACTTTTAACAGGATAAACCTATATTTTTTTACACATCACGGAGAGGATAAATTTAGGGTAGTCTCAAAGGGAAGGCACCAAGATTAATGAGGTTTATCCTTCATACACACACACAGACACACACAGACACACATACACACCATGGTCATCTACCTGTTGTCTCCATCAGACCATGAGCTTTTTGTTGCACCTTAGCATGGTGCTTCGCACACGTAGGCACTTAATAAATGTTTGCTGACTGACTGATTAAACATAGTGCTTTTAAGAAAATGGTGTGCATTCTTTAAAAAACAAACTCCAAACCAAAGCAGGAGAGTTCATTTTGCTTTTTGGAAAGGGAATTTCTAAGCCTTTCTCACTTAGATTTGCTTTTTGACCTTGTTTTCTGTCTCGTTTCATTCCTGGGTTCGCTACTTACTGGGTCAACATGCGTCTGAGTATCCCTTCCTCATCTGTATGTGGAAGACTCTCACTCTTTATAGTGTTGTTACAAGGCCCAAACGAGGTAAGGATATTAAATTAGAGGCATGAGGGAGTTGCTATAAAAATGGGGCAAAAGAACCTTCAAAGAGCTGTTTGTGGGTTTTTTTTTTAATTCACATTTTTAAACATCAACAAAGTTATTCTGGAATAGCAGTTACCTATTTTTATAGGTTACATCAACTTAATGTTACTAATTCAAATCATTACCTTTAAATTCCAGGACTTCTAACTCTTAAAGAAACCAATTTATACTTGGTTTTGAATTGATTGGTTGAGAGAAAGGTTAGGCTACATTAGAGATAATAAAAGCTAAATTATGATCTGACCAAAGGACTAGGAATTAACTTTATATGGGGAATAGAGGTAGGAAGACGGAAATGAGTATTGCTGTTGAGTCGTTGCAGACTCTTTGTGACCCCATTTGGGGTTTTCTTGGCAGGGATAGTGAAGTGATTTGCCATTGCCTTCTCCAGCTCATTTTACAGATGAGGAAACTGAGGCAAATAGGGTTAAGTGATTTATCCAGGGTCACATGACTCCTAAGTGTCTGAGGCCAGATTTGAACTCAGAAAGATGCCTGACTTTCCTGACTAGCACAGCAGTCTAACCACTGCGCCACCTAGCTACCTCAGATTATACAGAGGCTACTATGCGCGAGGCAACGTACTAAGTACTTTATGATTATTATCTCATTTTGGTCCTCACAACAGCTCTGAGACGTAGGTGCTGTGATGATCACCATTTTACAGTTGAGGAAACTGAGGCAGACAAGAGATGAAGTGACTTGCCCAAGGTCACACAGCCAATAAGTGTATGAGTTTGAATTCGAACTCAGATCTTCCTAACTTCAGGCCCAGCTATCTCTCCATTGAGCCACCTGGCTTCCTCTTTTATTGCATCATAATAGACGTTTGTATGTGTAAATATAATTTAGGAGACACAAAGCTGCCTTTGCAGTGTGGGTTAATTCTTCCAGGCTTCTTATATTTTACTCCTCTCTATATACTCTAGGATGCTATGTCTCCAGCGTTCCATCTTGTCACCCCGAGCCTGTCCAAGGTCTCCCTCCACACCTCCCCCTCCAGCAGTCCCTGGCTTCCTTGAAGACTCGGCCCAAATAGAGGCCTTTCCCCGTCCTCCTATCGCTGGTGCCTTCCCTCTGAGACGATGATCTGCCATTTATTTATACCACAGAACCGAACTCTAACTTTTGGGACACCCTGGACAATTTGCACATAGATTATTATTTGCATGCTGTCTTCCCCTCCTCTCCACCATCCTTCCCTCCTCCCCACGCAGCCAAACGCTCGTGGACCCCTTGACTATGACAAGCTTCCAATGGATTTCCTAACTAACACAACTGATTTTGATTCTGCCTATTTTAATAAGCCAATATGAATGCTTTAAACATGATTAAAAAAAAAACCAATATCATTCCAGCACTTACTTGTTCGTGGATCACCAATTTGTAAGGATCCTCTTCTGCCATCCTGGAACTGAAAGGAAGAAATGAAAGGCATTGGAGAATGAGAATAGAAAGGGTTCCCTCCCTCCCTGTCTTCTTCATGGGGGATCACGGTGTTCTCTAGGAACCTGAGAGGACAGCCTCCTTTTGGGGATAACATGGGGTACAGCAAATCAAAAACTTTCAAAATGATAAAAAAAAAGAACCAGGTTGTTTTTAAACAATATTTTTAAATTTAAATTTAATTTAATTTAAAATTTATTTTTATTTATTTATTTTAAATTAATTAAAAATTTTTAAACAATATTTTTAAAAATATCAAGTCAGTTAACTAGCATTTATTAAGCTACTACCATGTGCCAGGCACTGTGCTAAGCACCAGGGCTACAAAGAAAGGCAAAAAATAAACCAATCTCTGCTCTCACGGAGCTCATAGATAATGGGAGAGACAGGATGAAAACAGAATAAGCTGAGGGCAGTCTCAGAGGGAAGATATTTAAGTAGGCTTGGGAATGTCTTCTTGCAGAAGATGTGACTTTAGCTCAGACCCAAAGTTAGGGAAGCTGTAAGATGGAAATGAGGAGGGAGGGGATTCTAAGCCTGGGTGGGGGGGGCCATGAAAATACCCAGAATCAGGAGATGGAGTGTCTTGTATGAGGATTACCAAGCAGGCAAGTTTCACTAAATCCACAAACTGAAAACACAGGAAGGAGCCAGGCTCAGTGCTCAAGTGTGGACTTGAGAAAAGGCAATATAAAGGGGAAAGGGACAACACCCACGTGGATTAAGTAATCCTAATTCCTCAAAAAAAAAAAAAAACCTAACTAGATGCCAGCCAGTGATATGCTAGTAAAATGTTTAACAACTGGCTTTCAGGGAGGTGGGGGAGGGGGTAACCATGACACACTTTTAAATTTAATCTGCCCCCTCAACATTTTCTCCATCACTTTCTTAAATCTAGACAATCAACATCAGAGTGTTTTTCTGAGGGGTAAACATACACACTAAAAATTTAACAATCAGCTCTCCATAGCTGGTTTGAGCTGGAACACCCCTGATTCCAGCCCTTAAGCATCTCATAGTTCTCTACAAGCTACTTAAAGGGCAGGAATTAGAGCCAGTTATGTTGCTCCAGGAAGGGCCTGACCTACGCATAATGAGTCCGTCTCTGTCTTCAGTTTCTCTGTATGACATTGATATAAGTTCACTACCTTGAAGTAAGCTGTTTCCTACAATTTTCATAGATACCCAACAATCTTAATAACAATAAAGCCCATTTAAAAAGTACAACCAAGAGCTAATGGTCAAGGTTCATAGACACGTAGATTTAAGCCTGAAAGAGACTTTTCAGGTCAACAAGTTCAATCCCCTCCTTTCCTACTTGAGAAAACAGATGCCCAGAAAAATCAAGTGACTTAGCCAAAGTCACCCAGACAGTAAATGTCAGACTGAGGGTTTGAACCTACATCCTCTGATTCCAAAGCCAACACTCCCCCAGCTGCCTAAACACATACCAGAAGCTCAGAGTCTGCAGGGCCCAGCACATCCTGGATGCACCAAAGCCCTGCTAACAGGTCAGGGCCACAGATAAAGACTCTCATTCACAAAATGTGCCCAATTGGCTGGTCAATATTTCAGTCTAAACTAATTTTATTTCAGCCTAACTTATGTTCAACTTCACCCATGTGATGTGAAAAATTAAAAGACTTTTTAAAACGCTGTTCTTACAAAACATTAGACATGAAAATAAATTAAAAATAAACGAATGAATGAATAAAACAGTGTTCTTGCAATACGCTAAGGTCGGCTAATTGCCTGCCAAGTTTTATACCCTTATCCTGAATTCAACTTAAGAGCTAACTATTCCCTTAACTGTCCTGAATGGCAAGGAGCCTAGATGTCTTAGATGATATCAAGAAATCCTCTTCCTCCAGAAATATCGAGTCCGTGTTACCCCAATCAATCAATTATCGATTGAATGACTAACTGCCCTATCTCCAGATTAGAAGGCTCAATCCAGTCTTATTTCCTCCAAGCTCTCAGCTAGGCACGTTCCACTTCATTTTTAATAGTATGTTATATTTTCCAATTAAATGTGAAGATAATTTTTGACAATTAAAAAAAAAACTTTTGAATTCCAAAATGTTCTTTCTCTGTCCCTCCCCACCTCATGCACCATCTACTTCAGAGCAGTCTACAGGGAAAGTGAAAGCAAGGGAGCAGAAGGCGCTGATGATGAAATTCTTAAATACTGCAGTGATTACGAATAAGTGTAAATAGAACCAGCCATGACAATCTGGTAAAGTGGAAACATCACTGGATTAGGAGTCAGGAGTCCTGCTCTGGCCCTGTCCCTCATTAGCTATGTGACCTTGGGCAAATTCTTGACCTAGATAGACCTCTCTCTTGCTCTCACTCTCTCTCCTCCTCCTCATCCTTTTCTTTCTTTCTCTCTCTCTCTTCCTCCTCTTCTCTCTCTCTCATATATATATATATATATACACATATATGTATATATGATTATATATACTTTATAAATTATATATACATACACATATATACTTTATATACTATACACACACACACACACACACACACACACACACACATATATATATATATATATACTTTATCTGTAAAACAGGACTATAGTAAGAGGGTTATTTGACGGTAAGGTCACCAGAAAAGAGAGGGAGCTGGAAGAGAGCTTAGAAGATATCCCTTCCAGTTTTACAGCAGAAGAACTGAGCCTCAGAGAGTTTAGATGCCTTGTCCAAGTAAAGTGTCAGAGGCAGCATCTGAACGCAGGTCCCTCCTCTGACTCCAAATCCAGGCCTTTCACTTACGCCCCACTGCCTCACATAAAGGCTTTGCAACTATAAAGCATATCATTATAGTAACTAGTATAGTAATTCAGTCCAATAAATGAATAGACATTTGTTAATTTTATTATTAATTAAATGTATTGATTTTCACATTCAGCTACTCCTCCTCTTACCAGGAGAAGCACTGCAATGTGATGAAGCGCAATGATCATTGCTCATTGCCTCTGGCCTTCCACCGGTTCAGTCGTGACAAGTTGGTGGCTAAAAGCAGAAGTGAGACTGGAAGCCCATTTAATTGTCACCATGCTCAATCTAGAGCCGGCAGGGGCTTGAGCAATCCCCTGGGGCAAGCGGGGTGGCAGCCCTGGGGTCAGGAGGACCTGAGTTCAAATCAGACGCTTACGTATGTGACCCTGGGCAAGTCACTTAACCATGACTCCCTCCCAAAAAAAGCAGTCTCCGAGCCCAACCCCGTCATTTTACAGAGGCCCTTGAGTAGGGCCAAAAAAAGACGAAATGTCTTGCTCAGGGCCGCACAAGAAAGAAGAGTTGGGATTCAGAGGGCCTCAGATTCCAAGTCTAGTTGTTATATACACTACAGATGGGCTGCCCTGTGATACAGAGTAGTAAACTTTCAGTAAAACAAACAAGGGCACCCATTAGGCTTCTAAAACATGGGTTCTCAATAACCTTTTATGAACATAATTGATATTCTATAGTATCACACAACCCAATCACTTTCATATATGCCACCAAAATTATTACTATTTTACTTCTGTTAAATGTGTTGAGTATCTATAATATATAATATTATCTAATAAGTATCTATAATATATAATACATGTGGCCTTCTAGGTCCTTGGGTGCAGCCTTTTGGCTGAGTTCAAGTTCCATAGAATAAACCTTTTTATTAAGGGGATTTGTTCAAAGGGCTGCATCTGAGGACCCACAGGGCCATGTGCGGCTTTGAAGCCCTCGGCTTCCCTACCCCTGTGTTAAACACTCTACAAACTACAAGATTTAGAGGCAGTTAGTTGACATAGTAGGCAGAGTACTGGCCTTGGAGTCAAGAAGAACTGAGTTCAAATCTTACCTCAGACATTTTTTAGCTGTTCCCCTGGATAAGTCATTTAACTTGATGAATCACCTACACTAAGTTTCCTCATCAGTAAAATGAGAAATGAGGGGTTAAACCCAATGGCTTCTAAGGCCCCTTCAAGATCAAGATCTAGAGAGTTTGTGTGTGTGTGTGTGTGTGTGTGTGTGTGTGTGTGTGTGTGTGTAAAAAGACAGACACAGACCGAGACAGAAAGACACAGAGAGGGAGAGGGAGAAAGAGACAAGAGACAAAGAGAGACAGACAGAGAAAACACGCATGAGCGAGCGAGCACACTAGAAGCTAGCAGCTGAATAGCCTAGCTGCAATCTAAAGAGAACACAAGATTGACAGTTAAAATCAGAAGCTTCAAAAAGTTTTTTTTTCCCTATTTAAATCTACTTTTACAAACCACAGTAGCAAAAATCTTAAGGCAAGCAATAGTAATGTTAGTAAAATTTTATAATAATTGTAAATAGAACACTCCAGGAATCAAGATTCACTTGAAAAGGATGACTCACTGAGTCATATTTGCATTAATTACAAAAGTGGGTTTTACGTCTAAAATTATAAAATATAAACTAAGCCCTTGGCAACGACAGACTATATAGGGAAAGTCCCTTCTTTCTCCCTCCTTCTACCCTATTCTCTCTCCTCTTCCTTCTCCCTCACCCCTCAATGCTTGTACTTTTGAGGAAGGAGAGAAAAATCAAAAAGGGAGAGACAAAGCCGTGTGAAGGGTACAGACCACACTGGGAAGGAAGTCCAGGAGTCTGTGCTTCATGCACTAGGTTTCCATTCTTGATCTGTAGTAAAACTTTAAGAAATGTTTGTGTGTCTTAGGTGAGGGAAAGACATTTCAGAAAACTGCAGCCAGCAGGTGAATGACACGTCCTAATGAATCTTTTGTTTTGTTTTTCACACTTAGCATCAAAGCTGACTGACTTCAGAATGGAGGAGGGGTAGAATACTGAGGGAGGTAAAGGGTGAATTCCGGTAGAAATGCCCAAGATGTTCCCAGTTTGCTTGTGTGAAGGTCATTTCTGAAGCCCCACTGTATATACTACTCACTCACTGAAGCCAGCAAGAGTGGTTAAATTAACATGATGTAATTGAGTCTTATTTCACAGGGCCATCCATTCTTGTAAGAATAGACCAACACCTCATGTTTCTCTGCTTAGAAGTGAAGAAACTGCCGCCTAACACCAACGCGGAACTGTCAGAAAGACAAGGAGAAAATATCTTGCTTCTAAAGATTAGATAGAGTCTCAACTCAGTCTCCACAGTTTCTCTTTTACTTTGGGGGTAATTAAGATGCACCTGGCCAGGAGCTAACACAAAGTTGGGAGAGTTAATTGGTTAATATATCAAATGACACACTTATGATTATGACAGTCTAGAAAGAAAGGCTGAATCCAATAAGATAAAATTTAATAGAGAAACATGTAAAATCTTAAAACAGGTTGAAAAAATCAATCTGTGTATACTCAAAAACACAAAAACTCAACTGTACAAGTCCAGGCAGGACGGTGTGGCTGGACTAATAGTCCATGTGAAAGACTGGGGGAGTTTTAAGTAGACTGCAAATTCAAAATGAGTCAACAGAATTTCGGCCAAAAAAAAGTTAACAAAAACTTAAGTTATATTGTTATATTATAATAGGAGGGGGGAGAGAGAGAGAGAGAGAGAGAGAGATGAACAGAAAGAGAAGGGAAGGAGGGAGGGAAGGAGAGATAGAGGTTGTGAAGGAGGGGAGGAGAGAAAGAGAAAGAAAGAATATAAAATAAATATATATCATAAGAAGTTCAGCTCCCCGAACAGGGGAAGTGATACTCCTGGTGTCTTCTGCCTTTGTCTGACAATATCTGGAATACAATGACCTGGGGACCACTGCCGCATTTTAGGAAGAAAGCACAATCTGCATCATGTACAAAGGAGGAGGACCGAGAGAGTGGTGAGCACGAGAAACCAAGTTACAGAAAAATATCAGGTGAAATCACCGGAGATATTTAGGATGGAGAAGCAGACTGAGGGAGGAACCATTAGCTCTCTTGGAGTACTGAAGAGCAAGCACGTGAAAAAGGGATTAGCTTTGTTCTTGGCCCCAATGGGCAGAACCAGGAACAACAGAGAGGACTTCTTGACAATCAGAGCTGTCCAAAAGTAGAAAGTGTTGTCTTGCAACACACTGGGTGTTTCTTCATCAGAGGTCTTCGCATGAAGATTGGATGACCACTGGTCAGGAAGAGACTTTAGATATCACCTAATCCAACTTACTTCATTTTGCAGATGAGTAAATTGAGGAAGAGAAGCTAAGCGATTTACCCAAAGTCACACAGTTAGTAAGCATGAAAAGCGGAATTAGAACCCAGTGCTTCTAATTCCAGAGTTAAAGAGTTCTACTGTGCTACCCTGACTACCAAAGAGAGTTCCCTGGGTTCGTGGGATGGTCAAGTGACTTAATACAACCAATATGTATGTGTATAGGGGAGTCAGTCAAACTGAGACCTGTTTAAGACCTTAGCTTCAAAAGGCCAAGGCTCCCCACTGCACCAGGCCATCTCTAGTCATCCTGATCTATGTCGTGCCACTGGACCCAGATGGCACCAGAGGTGAAAGTGAGGCCAGCAACTTTGCACAGCCCTCCCTCACTTAAATCCAATTCACTTGCACGTCCTGGCATCACCTCCCTGATGTCACGGTCCCCTGTGAGAATGAAGGATAAACAACAGCTACTCTAGGTCATCTTGACTCCTCAACCAGCCTTCTATCCACTTCGCCATGCTTGGGACAGAACAGACAACCAATGGAGAATCTTCCAACTCATGGTACAGATAGGCTGAAAGGCACAACCTCCACGGTAAATAAATGGGCGTGAAGAAAAAAAAAAATTTGGAACGTCTCACTCGAAACATTTTCTTTCTAAAAAGGCCCATTTCTTCTAAACATCCTGCTGTAGGTATTACTGGAGAAAGAAACGTTTCATGCTTTATTCAGCAGAATTCTTGGAAACGAGCTGTCAGCAAAGGACTCGAGATGCAGGAGAATATCTTCGGAAGTGGCCAGTGTGGGATTTGTTTCGCTTAACTATGCACATTTGTTACAAGAGTTGTGTTTTTCTTTTCTTTCAATTGGGGGAGGGGGAAGTGGGAAGAGCAGTTTCTAAGAGGATTGTCAGGAAAAAAGAAAAAAGGGTCACTGAGGCATTTTTAAAAATGCACAAAGGCAACAAGAAATTCAGAAGAACAGCTCTGTGAGGTACATGTTTATTATCTCCTTTAAATGAAAAACAAGCTGTACGTAATAGAGACGAACACTTTACAGTACAATCCTCTTCTTCTATTTAACAATAATAATAATAATAATAGATAGCATTTATACAGGTGCTTTAAGTTTGAAAAATGCTTTACAAATATAAACTCATCTTACTGTCACAACAACTCTGGAAGAAAGGTTATTATTACTATCATCCCCATTTTACAGATGAAGAAATTGAAGCAGCCAAAAGCCAAGCGACTTTCCCAGAATTAGACAGCTAGTAAGTATCTGAGGATGAATTTGAACTCAGGTCTTCTCAACCCCAAATCCAGTGCTCTACACCACTGAGTCACCTTACATATGAAAATGCTTATTATTTGCGGTGTTTAAGTTCAAAATTTTAAAAAAATTAATAAAAAAAGAAAAGGCCTCATGGAGTAGCAGGATATAAATAATCCCATAAATAGGGGTAAAATAATATTCTTCATTTCCCATTTTAATTAAAGATCTATGAGGCTGCAATCATAGTTAATCCCAGAGGAGGATGCATTTAAAAGTATTACTTTGCAACTTCCTGAGGGCCCATTATCCCATAAATTCATGATGCTGTTTTGATTCACATGGAAAGCAAGGATTATTTGTCATAATCCTAGACAGCAGTGGTTTTTCTTCTTGACTTGTTTGTGAAAACGTTTTTTTTTTAATTATGCTGTCTCTATGACAGTACTCCTGGGTACCTTCGAATAGGTCTACTCCAGTACAGACTGATAAATGAAAACTCAACCTTTAAATTTATTTTAAGATCTCTCTCAGTGTACACTTTGAAGACAGGTCCTGGGGAATCTGAAAATCTGTATCTCTACTGATTAACACATGTTGAATTAAACAAACAAAAAAAAGATTCTGAACAGAGCTCTGAAAAGAATTCTTCACTATTTTTTTCATTTCAAGAAGAAAAAACTTTGAAAATGAAACAGCAACCCCTACCACCTCCCTACCCAGAAAAAATGATAGTTATATCTGAGTTAATCCTCATGTTCCGAGCGCTGATTGCTTTTTTGCTGTATTTTCTTGGTTTCCCTTTGGTTACTGTGGGAGAAAACATAACCCCAGCAACCACCATCCTCTATATTAGTGACCTGGAGGTGTACATATATGTATACACATACATACACCCATACATATACATACATATACATATACACACGTACATATACACACACGCATACATACATACAAACAGAAAGAGGGAGGGAGAGAAAGCTGGAGCATTTCGGAGCCTCACTACACAGTTTTCCTTGGAGATGACACTATGGGGCTACCAACTAGGTGAGAACACTTGATTTCGTTTCTGTGGAGGACTTCAGTAATTATTTATTCTTTGAGTCCAAAACATTCCCCTTCCTGCCCTGACCACCACATGCCAGGTTCCACTCTCTGGTCTTATAGCATATGTATGTATGTGTGTATGTATGTTTATATACAGATATGTACAGATGCATAAATTGTACAAGAATAAAAATTTATCCTACCAAAACTCCTGAGAAAAATGGAACCGTTAGACTGCTCCACTAAAAAGTAGATAGTTAATGTAAATTTCTGCTGGCGTTAAGTAATGACCTACCACCTTAAAATGTGTTAGTGTCTACTCAAATTACACTAAGCAGCTTTGCTTTTCTTCATTTCTTGTTGTTTAGTCATGTCTGACTCTACATGACCCCATGGAGAAAGTCCATGGGGTTTTCTTGGCAAAAATACTGGAGTGGTTTGCCATTTCCTTCTCCAGTGTGTCCCCATTTGGCAGAGGAGAAACTGAGGCAAATAGGAGTTAAGTGACTTGCCCAGGGTTACACGGCAAGTAAGTATCTGTGGCTGATTTGAACTCGGATCTTCCTGACTCCAGGCCCAAGACTCTAGCCCTTTCTTCACTTAAATTAGGGGATTCACCTCTTGTCAGTGTCAATTGTCTCCCTAGATGAATATGTCCTTAATCTATATCTCTACTTCCTACTTATTTCCGTAACACCAGGTCTATATTTTTAATTACCTATAGAAGGAAAGGGAATAAGCATTTATATAGCACCTATCATATGCCAAGCACTGTGCTTTTTTTTTTCTTCACAATATTAGATCATTTGATCTTTACAACAGTCTTAAGAGGTGGGTACTATTATTGTCATTTTACAGTTAAGGAAATTGAGGCAGAGATGAAATGACTTGCCCAGATCTACACAGCTAGTAAGTATCTAATGCAGCTTTTTCACTCAGGTCTTCCTGACTCCAGGTCCACTGTACCACCTGGCTCCCTCCAAGGAACATTTTCCACTCTCTTTCCATCTGGCCAACTGTTCACAAAGATATCACAAAGATTTTCAAATGTCATGGTGAAATCCTGACATGTTTACAGAATTTTTCTCTGAACTAGTAATGTAAGGGGAACAGCACTGGATTTGGAATCAAAGGGCCGTGGGTTCAAATCTGGCCTTTGCTTAGAAGTCACTCATCAAGGCTTCACTTTCCCCAACCTATAAAATGAGGGGTTTGGTTTGGGGTCACTTCTAGTCCCATGTCTATGATCCCGGGGACCGTGTCAGAAAAGATTTGTTTTTCATGACTTGTTCTTAACAAAGCTAAGGCAGTTTGAAGGAATAACTGCTTCCCTTCCTAAGTGCCCACAAACCATCCCGTGATTAATCCGTTCTAGAACTCTGCTGGGCCATGATGTCAAACTCATTAGCAGCCTGCGCGTTCCTGAGGCTATCTTCTTCCCCTTTCTGAAAGTCAGTCCTGCCTCTTCAACACAACTGTTACTCGGCAATCACATCTACAAGTTGTTTTGGTACCCAGGGATACAAGGACCAGACCAGGTGACCTGATTCCATTTAGGGATCTCTGAAAGACAGGAGAAGCAGCTGAATTACCAAGTAGACTTGACTCAGCAGACAAAGAGTGCTGGATTTGGAGTTAGGAAGACCCGAGTTCCAAACCTGCCTCAGATACTAATTGTGGTTAGTCTGACTATTTCACCTCTCCCTATAACCTCTAGGATCAAATACAAAATCCTCTCTTTGGCACCCAAAGCCCTTCATAATAACCGTAACCCTCTAGTCTTCTTATGCCTTATGTTCCCACCTACTCTTTCATCAAGTGACACCAGCCTAAATTCTGTTTCATGAACAAGACACTCCATCTCTCTGCTCTGCGCATTTTTTCTAGCTGTCCTCCATGCCTGGAATGCTCTCCCTCCTCATCTCTCCTTCCTGCCTTCCTTAGTTCTTTTAATTATTGTAGTTCAATCACGTCCAACTCTTTGTGATCCCATTTGGGGTTTTCTTGGCAAAAATACCAGAACAGTTTGCCATTTCCTTCTCCAGCTCATTTTACAGATGAAGAAACTGAGGGGGGCAGCTAGGTGGCGCAGTGGATAGAGCACCGGCCCTGAAGGCAGGAGGACCTGAGTTCAAATCTGGCCTCAGACCAAACACTTGACTCTTACTAGCTGTGTGGTCTTGGGCAAGTCACTTAACCCTAACTGCCTAAGCAAAAAAAAAAAAAGAAAGAAAGAAAGAAACTGAGGCAAATAGGGTTAAGTGACTTGTCTAGGGTCACACAGCTAGTAAATGTGTGAGGCCACATTTGAACTCTGGAAGATGAGTCATCCTGACTCCAGGTCCCTATTCTATCCACTGTACCACCTAGCTGCCCTGTCTTCCTTGAAATCCCAACTAAAATCCCATTTTGTATACAAAGGTTTTCTCAACCCCTCCTAATTCTAATGCCTTCTCTCTGTTAATTATTTCTTATTTCCCTTTCTGAATATAGCTTATTTGTACATATATGTACATATATGTTTGCTTGTTGTCTCCTCCATTAGACTGTGAGGGTAAGGATTGTTTTCTGTCTTTCTTCTCTGGTCATACATCTGATAGCACCATCATGCTTCTTCTTTTGCATAATAACAACAGAGATAACTTTGTTCATTAACATTTGTTACAATCCAGGCCTAACACAGGCAGATTCAGGTGCAAGAATAGGATGAAATAAGCCACTCGGAGACCTCAAGTTAACAAATAAGGTTAACATAGTTATAGCCAGGAAAGGATATTGGTCAAGGATGCAGCATTGATTCAGGAGGGGTTAACTTCTTTGCCTCTGGGTTGGCCATGACTATTGGCCAGTCAGAAACCTGAAAGAGGATCTGCTGACTTCTTAGACCAGGGCTTTTTGCTACTTAGGCCAATAAAAAACTATCTCCATGGCCTGAGCCTTAATCCCTGAGTCAATTAAGTCTTGAGGATGGATTCCTTATCTTTGAATGAAAAAACTAGCCTAGTTTTGTCAGTGTAGGGCCTTGGGTTATTGCTCTTTTCATGACATTTTGATTATTACTAACATCGTGTCCTTAAAAAAAAATAATTAGACATTTTCCTTATGTGCCAAATACCATTCTTCAATGGTGTTTCTCAGTGCCATGATGGATGGCCAAGACAGAGCACAAACGTTAGAGGGATTCTCTAGAGAAGACGAGATTCTCCAAAAGTTTATAAGTGACATTCTATTGATTACATCAACTTCCAGAACACTGCCATCACCTAAATGAGATCCATAACCACATGAAATTTTTCCAAACTTTCTAAAAACCACATGTATTAAGAATATCTATTGTCCAAACAATGATGGACAGTTGGACTGACATAGAACTGATTCATCACTCCATCTTCTTGGGCCAATACCACACATGGACAATGAACCAGGACAAGATAACCTTTGGGAAACTGAGTTGTATCCAAACTTATCCCTGAAACAAATGACTATCCTTATTCTTGTGGCGACACCATACGGCTACAAGTCTCAGAATACCTGTCTCCAAAGATTTAAAGTTGAGTGTTATCCAATGGCCATGGAGAGGCATACATTGGAGAGAAGTAAGCAAAACACACTAACAACCAAGGATTATGCAAAAGAGGTAGCAGAATGATGTTATCAGATGCATGACCAGAGAAGAAGGTGGATGAGTCAAAGCCACATATTGTAGAAATGCGTGCAAGGCAGGAACCACGCTAGCTCTCCCCAATACTGTATATATTATTTAAGCTTGGAGATATGCTCAGTATTTGGACATAGGGTGAAAAATGAAACAAAATAAAATGACTGTACTGAGTAAATACCCACCTGAACCCCATTACATGTGATCCTTTGTCTAAAATCCTCGTGGTTCATTAGCCACAACGCTCCCAACAATGCCTAAAAAGGTGGGTTTCTCAGCTACAACAGGCATTCTCCTTTTAACTTGCATATTCCCTGGAAGGTCCTGGGGCTAGAGGAATAATTCGGAGCAGCTGTACAGACCATCCTCAGACAGCTAACTTCTCTCATCTCCATGAATATTTAAGCAAAGCCTACGTAAGCAAATCGACTGTGACTATGATCTCCATTTGTCAAGAGCAGGGAAATCCTTTGGGTCAAGGAACTCAAAAAGGGATGGACAAAGAGGCCTATATGTTCTACTGGTATCCTCATTGTCAAGAGATATGGAGGAAGGTGCCCAGCTTGTTAGGTGGACTGCCTAGGAATGATTCATGGGAAGACAATGGCAAGGTCTGAGAGGACATTCGTTGATCACCAATAATGAAACTGCAGCTCCATTCAAACATCAAGGCACTGGAAAATGGTGTGCTCTATCTGTCATGCCACCTAAGGATTGTTCCCCACGACAGAGAAAAAATAAGTAGAAATTGAGCAGGCCCACCTTTTTCCCATCATCCATTAAGACCATCCTATCTGCCCCAATATATACTTCAATAGATCCAAATCTCATTGTTGGAGGTAAACTCCCCATAGCTATCTATCTACCCAGACCACAACACATTCATCCCTTTGCATCCAGGGTGACTTTTGTTCCTTTCTTTCTGTAAATCCTTAATAAAGTATCTGGAGGCCTTCCCTTGTTTCCTTTACCATTTCATGGCTACCAACCCAATAATAAATAATAACATTAATGCTTCTAAAGGCAGCTAGGTGGTGCAATGGATATAGCATTGGACCCGGAGTCAGGAAGACTCATGTTCCTTAGTTCAAATCTGGCCTCAGACACTTACCAGCTGTGTGACCCTGGGCAAGCCACTTAACCTTGTTTGCCTCAGTTTCCTCATCTGTCAAATGAGCTGGAGAAGGAAATGGCAAACTGCTCCAGTATCTTTGCTGAGACAACCCCAAATAGGGTCAGGAAGAGCCAGACACAACCAAAAACATCTGAACAACAAAACCTCATCAGCAGCAAAACCTCAATATATCCAAACTGAATTAATCATTTCCACTTCCCCAGAGCTCTCAGTATCTACTCTCTTTCATTACCTTCGCTATTTCAATCCATTTTCTATATAACTGAGGCCTCTTTCTTAACAGACTCCTCACTGGTCTTCCTGCTGGTAGCCCATTCTTTCATAATTCTGCCTTCACCTGCTTTGATCACTTTATTCCTCTACCCCAAAACCTTCATTTACTTCCCATTGACTAACAAACTCCTTGGCAATTAAGGTTCTCTACAATCTGGCCCAGGAGATAGAACTCTGGATTTAATATCTGTTTGATCCTACACAAGTTACATAATTGTTCTCAACCTCAATTTCCCCAATAGTAAAATGGAGATGATAACTTTTTGCGTCCACCTCTCAGGGCTGTCATGAAAATTTAGTATACGTCAAGGGCTATGAAAATCTTAAATGTTCTCTGTTATCCAATCTACTTTTCCACTTTTATCACAACACAGTATTTTACATCTACTCTGCATTTCAACCAAAACAGGATTAGTTAAATGTTCTTCATTCTACCACCTGCATGTTTCCATTGCTTAACAGTTTTTCATTTTTATTTTTTTCCCTTGATTTCTGCCTTCAAAGTCCCCTCCCATTCAGTTACCAACCTCTGTTGGAGAAGCTTTCCAGACCTGCTCATTCTCCCTCTAGCTGAATGTACCTTTCCATCCTCCTGGTACTTTGCCTGGACCACTCCTCTGTAGTAAACCGCCTTATCTCTTACAGAGCTGTTGTTTGTGTATATCAGAGGTGTCAAACATATGGCCTGCTGCCCACAACAGTCCAAAACCACTAAAACATAAGTGGGAAATATTTAAGAAAATAAATGAAAATACAGTAAAACATAGATAATGTTAATATATGGTTTTCTAAGTCAATATGCTGCCTGCAGGGATTCTATGTATGGTTCAGTGGCCCCCCTATTTCTATTTGAGTTTGACATCACTGGTTTACTAATCAGCCCATTATCAGAGTGTAATCTCCTCGAGAGCAAGCATTATGTGGCATCTGTCTTCCTGCTACCAATGCTTAGCCTAGTAATTATCCATTTTTTGAAGACCAACAAAAGTACTATTCCTTTTAACTATTTAGGTGAAAACGCCTACCCTGTCATAGGGTAGCTTTCATGTGTTGCTGGGTCAATCTTTAGGACAATTCCATAACTGAAGCCCATCCAGCCTGGTAGCTAGCACCTGCCAGATGCTCCCTGTGTTGTTCAGGTATAGCCTCTGAAAATCAAAGGCCAGCTCTATTCCAGGATGAAGCATCACAGCAACACTTTAGGGAAAAAACAGTAATACTAGTTTACATTTCTATAGTGATGGATAAAACCCCCCCCTGCCCTTATTCTATTTACCCCATGAAACTTAAAAATCCCCCTTTATTTGCATTATAGAAAGCCTCAGTTCTGCTCTTTTATATTCATCTTTAGTTATAAACCTTTGCTTCTTCTACCTTTTGCATGGGTACTGTCAGAATCTGACTTTACTGGACAGCTCTCAATGCAGGCTCAAGGGTGTCTTTAGAAGCCTCTCCCTTTTCTTCCTCACCAGGAACATTGTGATTGTTTTTTCAGAATTTCTCAAGAACTTTCCATTTCTTTAAGGCCAATTTTTATTTTTGATTCTCAGGCCATGTGACCAAAATGGTGACCCTGACACCCTATTCCAAATATAACATCTAAAAAGAAATTCAGCATCTTCTTTTAGAAACCAAGCCGCTCTCCTTACTTGCTTTTTTCTTTTTTGCTTCTGAACTCCACTGTGTTCACCTTTGACTCCTCCTCTCTCTCCCTTGGGTCTGACATTCAATTGGTCACTAAACCTTATTGATCCTTCCTTCAGAATATCTCCTACATCTGTCCTTTTCTTCCTCTCCTACTGTTACTAACCTAGTTTAGAACTCTAATCATGTCACATCTGGAGAACGACAGTTCTAACTGGTCTCCCTTCCTCCATTTTCTTACTAATTTCTATCTCTGCAGCATACTCGGACCAATTAATATTTCTAAAACAGTTTTTATTATGACTCACCTGGATAAGAAATCGTCAGAGACCTCAGTATTGCTTTCAGGATAAAGTCCTCAACTCTAGACTACCTTTCCAACCTCAACTGTGACTACTGTCCAGCAAAAACTCTTCTCAAATCCTCTCCAGTTGGGACCTACACCTCCTGGAATGCCATTCCCTTTTCCTTTTTCATAATCCAAATCCTAGATTTTTCAAGGTCTTGTAGTTATGATGTTAGATTCTTACTGACCTAGCCCAGGATTCAGTTCCGGTCAGGGAAGATCTTTGACAGGCAGCACTGTACAGTAGAAAGGGTGATGAGTTTACATCAAAGACCTAGGTTCAAATCCAATCTCTGATACCTGTTGGCTGTGTTACCTTGGGTAAGTCGTTTCACTTCCTCGGTGCCTCAGTTTCCTCATTTGTAAATGGAAGGGGTTGGATTAGATGACATTCAAGGTCCCAGAAGGAACCTTTAAATCTGTGATCCTGTGATCTTTTGAAATACTAAATCTGCCATTAAGTCATTCCTGACAACTCAGGCCCACAGCAATTTCTTTTTCCGATCAGCCAACGATAAGCATTTATTGAGTGCTTGCTATGTTCCAGACACTGTGCTGAGTGTCGAGGACACAAAGAAAGGAAAAAAAAATAGTCCCTGCTGTCAAAGAGGTCACGGTCTAATGGGAAAGACAACATGCAAACACCTACGTGTAAACAATCTACAGAAGTGTTTCTTTGAACAGATCATGAACTTCTCTGATATTGCAGAGTAGGTATCGTAATTCTCCGTACTGCACTGTGCCCACTTAACAGCCCATTCAATAAATATATGACTGAAATAAAACTTCATTCCCCAAAAGAAAATAAGATATACCTGACACCATGCCACCAGCTAAATGGCCGGCTGTCCTACCACAATGAACAGTCACTTTCTTAGACAGAAGTGTATTAGCCCCATCTTAACAGCAACACAATTCCTGGCACATGGTGTTATTCCTAATCACTGCTGGTGGCTTGTTAGAGTGTTTAAATGAAGGTTGTAGAGATGTTCTAACAGTATTGTCTTGAAGGCATCTCTCATGCTAATTTATTCTCTAAAGAAAAAAAAATATGGATCAAATCTATAAAACTCTGACCCTTACTACCTAAGTGACCATGAGTAAGTCACTTAACCACACCAGACTCCACTTCCTTCATCTGTAAAATGGGGACAGGGTTTGGACCTGATGTCCTTTGGTGTTCTTTCCAACATGATCCTTTGAGCTCTAACCTAGTAAAGTTGTCAAACTCAAGGCTGACCTAAATCGGGACTATTTTTTCTAAAATCCTTCCAGAATGATGTTACCTTTCATCTATATTTAAAAATCTACTAGCTCACTGCTAAGAAGTTAAGTTGGACCATTCCACTGCTGGCATCCAAAGGAAATTTTATTTACTGATAACACACCTTCTTCTTCCTTAGTGATATTACAAATTTCTAATTTTGGGAGGAGGCTAGAGACTTCCTCTTCTTACCAGTAGAGTGGGATAAATGCAAATGTGATCAAATTTGCATTCAGAAGTCTCAATCCAAACGGCTTTTAAGTACCACTCTTTTTTTTTTTCCCTTTTTGGTGAGACAATTGGGGTTAAGTGAACTGCCCAGGGTCACACAGCTAGTAAGTGTCAAGTGTCTGGATTTGAACTCAGGTCCTCCTGCCTCTAAGGTTAGAGCTCTATCTACTGTGCCACCTAGCTGCCCCCTTAAGTACTACTCTTGAGTACCATTGTGGAGGGTTGACATCTTAGACCAGGGAAATAGGATGCTTTGTGGATTATGGATTGAAGCTTGGCAACATGAAGTTTTCCCGCCATCACACAAAAGATGCAAATGGCCAGGTCTTTAACTCCACTACAAAATGTGATTTTTTTTTAAAGCTTCAAATTGAGTTCTATATGGACTGATTCTGATCAAGTTAAGGCAAATCCTTTAAAAATTTAAACAATAACAACAACAACAACAACTTACCATGAGAATTACACTGCTTTCCATTTGCACTATTGTCCTTCCTGTTTGAAAGGAGTACAGCTACCAATGTGTGTGTGGGGGGGGGGGGGGGGGGTCATGGCCAGTCAGTTAGAAACAGAAGTTAAGTTCTGATAGAGGTAGAAATATGGACACAGAAAGGGCCTTTTGATGATAAACAAAAGCTCAGCAAATGCAAAAACCACCCCCTCTACCACATGGCTCATTTTTCTTCAGATACAGCTGTCAAGTCATTTCTATGCTGACTTCATATAAAAGTGAATCCCATGACACAAAGAGTAGCTATGGAATTCCTACTTTATGAATTAGACAGAATGGGTTTATAGGCACAGAAGGTGATTTTAGGCTTAAGGCGACAGTGCAGGACTGTCCTGATTTCATGAAAAGGGAGTATACTTTTAAAGAGTCTTTCCAAAAAGGAATATCCTTTGTTTATTTATCCTCTGTGTGTGTGTGTGTGTTGGTGTGTGCATGCACATGCGCACATTTTGTTTGGAAAGTACATTCTGTCTTTCTATGACCTCAGTCCTTCAGTCACATGCAGGGCATTTCCCAATTCCAACCCTAAGTCTGCCAGGTTGTCAGAGCTCAACACTTTAGCTGGTCACGAACCTAGGAAATTTGGGCAATAGTGCCTTGAAAGGCAAGTATCTGAACAGGCAGAGTAAGGAGAGGAATGACATAGGGGACAGTAAATGTGAATTCAAGTAGGTGGGAGATTCTGAGAAGGAAGCAAACAGAAAGGGATTTGACTGGCGGACCTTTGAGGTTCCTGCCAGCTCCAACAGAACTACATGATTCTGATGTCTGCATCAAATATCATTCTCACCAGGATTAGGTCAGGAAACACCAATGGTCACAACTACAATTACACTGAAACTTTTATCTGTGCCTTCACTTTCCTTTGTCTTAGTTGCTATTTTATCAAAGTTAATTTATGAGGTTCCTAGTTAGAAAACCCAGGAAGTTCAATCCCACTGGAATTTTATGTGAAAATTACCTAATAGGGGCAGCTAGGTGGTGCTGTGGATAGAGCACTGGCTCTGGAGTCAGGAGGACCCGAGTTCAAATCCGATCTCAGGCACATAACACTTACTAGCTGTGTGACTCTGGGCAAGTCACTTAACCCTAATTGCCTTGCCAAAAAAAAAAAAAATTATCTAGCAACAGAGTTAACTAGTATCACTAGCACAATGGATGAATATTATGCTAGTTTTTTATAAAATGAGCGTGTTTATTTATTTTTATTTTTTATTTCTTGCTAGGCAACCAGGGTTAAGTGACTTGCCCAAGGTCACATAGCTAGTAAGTGTCAAGTGTCTGAGGCCAGATTTGAACTCAGGTCCTCCTGACTTCAAGGCCAGAGCTTTATCCACTGCACCACCTAGCTGCCCCACATCAAGTCTAAATTAACCTCCTTGCAACTTCAATCTCCGACTAGGAGGTCTGTTCTCTGGGGTCAAGGAGAACAAATCTAGACCCCTTCCCACATGACAGCCCTTCAGATACTTCAAGATAGCTATGAAGTCCCCTTTAAAAATCTTCCCTTCTGGGGGCGGAGCCAAGACGGCAGAATAAAAGCAGTGATTTGCTTGAGCTCTCCTCCCTCCAAATACCTATAAAAAATGGCTCTAAACAAATTCTAAAGCAGCAGAACCCACAAAAAGACAGAGTGAAACAAATTTCCAGCCCAAGACAGCCTGGATGGTTGATCAGAAAGGTATATCACGCCCAGCGGGGAGAGAAGCGCAGTGCGGCGTGGGCGCACAGGCCACAGTGACCCTGGAGCAGGCCTCAGAGGACTGAATCCCAGGCAGTTGTGGTGGTTTCCAGACTTCTCAACCCACGAACGCCAAAGACAACTTAGGTCAGTGGGAAAAGTCTATTTCTGCAGTGAGAGAGAAGCTCGGGGCCCCAGCCCCATTCCCTGAGCGTAGCCCCTGGGCGGCAGCTGCTTCTAGAGCTTCAGGCCCACAAACTGAGGGAGAATCAAGTGGCTGATCAGAGGGGGATTGCAGGGATCTCTCTATTGGTGCTGAGGCAGGATTCTCTTGCTTTGCCCATGCTTGGATCTGGGTCACAGTTCTGGGTGGTGGTCCTAGAGTGAGGAGGAGCGCTGGCATGGTGGAGTTTGTAGTGGCGGTGTAGAGGAAATCCTTCTCACACTTCCAAGTCAGAAAAGAGTGCTTGTCGTCACTCATAAACCAAAGCACAGGCCAGGTCGCCCTTCATCACAGCACCTTGGAAGAACTGAAAATTTGCAGGTCCCTAGAAGTGTCTCTGAAAACAGCGGCACAAAACCCCTGAAGCTTGGGACAGTACATTCTCCACATTGGAAACAGACTCTTACCTTAACAAAGAGTTTAAAACTCAAGTAATTGACTGGGATCATGAGCAAGCAGCGCAAAAAGAGTCAGGCTATATTATCTTACTTTGGTGAAAAAGAAGATCAAAACATGCAACCAGAAGAAGACAACAAAGCCAAAGCTCCCACATCCAAAGCCTCCAAGAAAAATATGAATTGGTTTCGGGCCATGGAAGAGCTCAAAAAAGCTTTTGAGAAGCAAGTAAGAGAAATAGAGGAAAAACTGAGAGTGATGCTAAAGGAGGCCCCAAAAAAATAGTGAAGAAAATAACACCTTAAAAAATAGCCTAACCCGAATGGCAAAAGAGGTCCAAAAAGCCAATGAGGAGAAGAATGCCCTAAAAAGCAAAACTGGACAAATGGAAAAGGAAGTCCAAAAGCTAACTGAAGAAAATACTTTCTTAAAAATTAGAATGGAGTAATTGGAAGCTAGTGACTTTATGAGAAATCAAAGCACTGTAAAACAAATCCAAAAGAATGAAAAAATAGAAGAGAATGTGAAATATCTCATTGGAAAAACAACTGACCTGGAAAATAGATCCAGGAGAGAGATTTTAAAAATTATTGGACTATCTGAAAGCCATGATCAAAAAAAGAGCCTGGACATCATCTTTCAAGAAATGATCAAGGAAAACTGCCCTGATATTTTAGAACCAGAGGGCAAAATAGAAATTGAAAGAATCCACCGATCTCCTCCTGAAAGAGTCCCCAAAGGAAAACTCCTAGGAATATTGTAGCCAAATTCCAGAGTTCCCAGGTCAAAGAGAAAATATTGCAAGCAGCCAGAAAGAAACAATTCAAGTATTGTGGAAATACAATCAGGATAACACAAGATTTAGCAGTTTCTACATTAAGGGACCAGAGGGCATGGAATATAATATTCCGGAGGGCAAAGGAGATAGAATTACAACCAAGAACCACCTACCCAGCAAAACTGAGTATAATCCTTCAGGGTAAAAAATGGTCATTCAGTGAAATAGTGGACTTTCAAGCATTCTTGAGGAAAAGACCAGAGCTGAATAGAAAATTTGACTTTCATATAAAAGACTCAAGTGAAACATGGAAGAGGTAAACAGGAAAGAGAAATCATAAGAGACTTATTAAGGTTGAATTGTTTACATTCCTGCATGGAAAGATGATATTTGTAGATCATGAGTCTTTTGTCAGTATTAGGGTAATGGGAGGGAAAAAATTATGTGTATGTGTATAGATAGATAGATAGATAGACAGACAGATAGATAGATAGATAGATGGCACAGGGTGAGTTGAAGAAATAAGGGGTGAGAGAGGATTATACTGGGAGAATAAGAAAGAGAGAGGTAGAATGGGGTAAATTATCTCACATGAAACAAACAAGAAAAGGCTTTTCCATGGAAGGGAAATGGGGAAAGGTGAGAGGGAATGAGTGAATCTTATTCTCATAGGATTTGGCTTAAGGAGGGAATAACACACACAATGGGGTATGGAAATATATCTTACCCTACAGGAAAATAAAGGGGGAACACAAGAACAGGGGGTTGATAGAGAGGAGGGCAGACTGGAGGAGGGCATAATGTGAAGCAAACACTTTTGAGGAGGGACATGGTCAAAAGAGAGAATAGAATAAATGGGGGGTAGGATAGGATGAAGGGAAATATACTTAGTTTTTTACAACAGGACTACTATGGAGGTGTTTTGCATGACTATACATCTATAACCTGTATCGGGTTGCTTGCCTTTTCAATGAGGGTGGGTGCAGAGGGAGGAAGGGAGAAAATTTGTAACCCAAAGTTTTAAAAACACATGTTAAAAAAAATTAAATTAAATTAAAAAAATAAAAATAAAAATCTTCCCTTCTCCCAGCAAACATTCCGAGTTCCTTCAACTGATGCTTATTTGGCAACAAGCAGTGCTGTTCTAAGGATCAAATGAGATAATATATGTAAAGTACTTACAAAAACCTTAAAATCGTATGTAAATGTTTCTCTCTCTCTGTCTCTGTATCTCTCCTCTCTCTTCTCTCTCTGTCTTTTCTCTCTCTCTCTCTCTCTCCCTTTCTTTTCTATCTCTTTGTACATCTCTGTACACTGCCATACCTATCATGTGTAGCTCTAAACCACACAGGATGCCATACTTTTCTGGTCTGGGTGTAAACTGCTAAATTACCAGGAGCTTCCAAGGATCAAGAAACCCTGATCTCCAATTTGGATTTAGGTTTCACAAAATTTACTGCTGACTATGGCCTTAATCTAATATTCTGTTTTAGCGATGAGGAAAGATTAAGTAGCTTGCCTAAGGTAACACAAAAAAGTAAGCAGCAGATTTCCCATAAACAAAGATTCCTATACCAAATTTCTAAAAATCTGGAGTAGGAAGGAGTTTTCAAGGGGCTTAAATAATCTGTTTAGTGGGCTATTTTCACAGCTTTTAGGCTGATGGTAGATATAGGGCCAAAAAACCTCACATTTATGCAGCCTTTTAAGGTTTACAAACTTCTTTCCCCATAATCACTTTGGACTAGGGATAGTGTAAATGTCACTATCTTTATTTTATAGATGAGGAAACAGAGGCTCAAAGGTATATTACCAGCAACTGGGTATATTTAGCCTGGAGGAGAAAAGATTTAGGAAGCACCAGGTAGTTCTGTTTTATCTGAATGGCTATCAGGCAGAAGAGGGGTTAATTCTTTTGATTGACCCCAGAGGGAAGAATTAGGAGCAGAGGGTATAAATTGGAGAGGCAAACTTGCTCTTCATATACAGTAAGGAAAAATTTCCTCAAAATTAAAGTTCTCAAAAGCGCAATGGCTGCCTCCAGAGGCAGCCTCACTAGGGGTGGGGAGAGAGAAGGAGCCTCAAGTGGATAAAGGATTAGCACCAGTTTGGGTTATTTCTCTTTACTGAGAAAATGGAGATCATTCTTTATGAGCTCCCTCTTTCCTTCCTATTCTAAATCTCAATGTTAATCAGGTTAATCAGGGTTAAGTGACTTTCCCAGCATCAAACAGCTAGTAAATATCTAAGGCTACATTTGAACTCGGGTCCTCCTGCCTCCAAGGCCGCTGCTCTATCTACTGGCAACCTAGCTGCTCCCCATTCTAAATCTTAAGACCCTTTGACCTCATCTTCCATTCTCTCCAACTTCTCTCCACTCTCTGAAGAAGAAATTGCTTTTCTCTTTACCAAGACCAACTCGTCTATTTCCTCTACTATATACCCACACAATCATCCATCCCTCTTTCAAAAATCTTTATTCTCTCCCTCTCTAGTGGTCCATTCCTTGCTGTTTATGTAACACGCCCAGCTCTCTTCCACTCTAAAAAAAAAAAAAAGATAAAGGAAAAAAAAACAACCCTCATGTGCCCCTATCACTCTTTTATCAATAAACATTTATTAAGTAAGTACCTATTACATGCCAAGCACTATATTCTCCTAACTCTGTCTCTCCATAATCCTGGACAAGTTTTCCAACAATTATTGCCTCCTCTGATTCACTTCCCAATATTTAGCAATCTAGCTCCTTCGATAATTCAATTAAAAGTGTTCTCTCCAACTATATCTGGCTTGCCCTTTTCTCAACACTCATCTTTCTTGCCTTCACCATAACATTTCAGTCAACTTCCTCCTAGCTAGTTCCTCCTCATTGGATTTTCGTGGCACCACACTGTTCTTCCCTGTCAAAATGTTCCTTCTCAGTCTCCTCTACTGGATCATTGCCCATAGTATGCCCTCTGTGACTCTGTCTTAGGCCTTGCTCTCTTTATACTCTCTCACTTACCTCATCACCTCATCAGGTCCCATGGATTCAGTGATCACTTCTATGAACATGACATCCAGATCTATATACCCAACCCTAGTCTCTCCCCTGAAGTCCACTCCCACATCACCAACTGCCCCTTTGATATATCAATATATCCAAAATAGAATTCGTTATCTTTCTCCCCAAATCCACTCCTATTCCAAATTTCCCTAATTTCTCTCAAGGGTACCATCATCCATCCAGTCACCCCAAGTTTGCAATCTTGCAGTCATCCTCAATTCCACACTCTTTCTTACCCCACAAATTTAATCAGTTGCCAAATCTTGTAGACTCTACATCCACAATATAGCTGTCATATTTCCTTTCTTACATTGGCCTCTTTGAATCCCTTGTTTCCTTCAAAACTCAGCTGCAGCACCACTTTCTAAATGAAGCTCTCCTGATCCATCCAGCCACTATGGCCTCTCCTCCAAATTAGCTTGCATTTATTTGATATATATACTGTACTTAGATTGTACATGTTGTCTTCTCTGACATAATATAAATTCTTCTGGGGGCAGGAACCATTTTACTTTGGTCTATGTATATCTAGCACCAGGCCTGCCATATAGTAAGCACTTAGAATGTGTCTGTTGATTGTTGTAGGGGGAGGTCAATCAATAAAATTTGTAAGTATTTATGAAGTGCCTATTATGTGCTCGCACAGAGGATACAAGTAAAACGAATTAAATAATCCCAATCTAAAAGAGAAGACAACAAAGAATGTATAAAAATATATCTTCTGTATAAAATGAATAATACAAATATATACATATATAAAACAGTTAAATACAAGATAGTTTGAGAGGGAAGGTATTAGCTGTTGCTACACGGATCAGAAAAGATGCCTCAGCTGTATCTCAAAGTAAGGAAGGTCCACATCTCCTTATTTCCCACCCAGTCTGCCCTCCTTTTGGAATCTTTGACTTCTTCGTCATGCCCCCAAGGACCCCATCATTGGGAAAACTTATCATCCTGCAAGATCACTCTTGATCACACTTGGTACTCACACTTTATCACTTCCCGCTGCCCCTCTGACTGGGCGGTGAAGTCAAGAACTCCAAAACTGCCATTTAAGAACAGGGCCAAGGACAGACATCTCATTTCCCACCAGGAAGCTTTCTTTTCTGTGTTTTGCCTTCCTCCATTAGATTGTAAGCTTCTCGAGGGGAGGGGCTATCTTTTTTATTATTTTTATCCCTGGCACCTAATATAGTACCTGGCACACAGAAGGCAACTGATTATTGATTATATTATATGATTACATTATAATATCAATAATGAGTATTGGCCAAATAACTGAAGCTAAGTGGACCAGTGGACTGAGCACTTGCAACTAGAATCAGAAAGACCCAAGTTCAAAACCAGCGTCAGAGATTTCCTAGTTGTGTGTAAGTCACTTAAGCTATGCTTCAACTATAAAACAGGGATATTAATAGCATCTACTTCCCAGGGACAAAATGAGATAATATTTGTAAAACACCTTGCAAACCTTAAATTGCTATATGACAATTATTAATTATTATATGTGAATGCTGGTTATTAACAATTATTAATTATTAACAATAATTACAGCCCATATTTATATGTCACTTTAAGATTTACAACATTAGTCACAGTCACACAGCCAGGACAGAAACTAGATCAGGTCTTCAAATTCTGAATCCACTGTCACTAGGCAGATTGGTTCAAGGGGCACTCAACAAGCAGGTTTTTCCCCATCTTTACATGCTTAATAGACAGCTTAGAAACTTATCTTGTAGGGAAAGAAACAATAGATGTACAGAGACGTGGGGGTATAACAGTAGTATCATTTCAAAGATGGTTAAATTCATACACTTTGGCTCACGTCACATGAATTTCCCAGAATAATTAGGACATTTGCCAAGTTGAATACAAGGAAACAACTCCTATTTAGAGAGAGAACCTTAATGCCCACAAAGCCCTTTCCACAGCTCCACACAGCCTTTTACTGGATTGGGAGAAAAGACATTGGCCCTAGTACTTACTCCTGTGTGACCAGAGGAGTCAATGGACAACTTACTCCTCTCCTCTTTCTAGAAGTTCCACATCTGATTTGTTAAAAAGGCTCAAATTGGGGCAGCTAGGTGGCACAGTGGATAGAGCACCAGCCCTGAAGTCAGGAGGACCTGAGTAAAATTCCAGCCTCAGACCAAACACCTGACACTTACTAGCTGTGTAACCCTGGGCAAGTCACTTAACCCCAACTGCCTAAAAAATAAATAAATAAAAAGGCTCAAATCAAAGCAAACCTTAATAGTGTAATTTAAAGTTAAGTAACTCTTTAGTGAACTGCTGAGACACATACCAGCACGATGGAAAAGATTGAAGGCAAAAGGAAAAGGGGACAACAGAGGATGAGATGGATAGAGTGTCATAGAAGCAATGAACATGACAGATTTTGGAAAAGTGGAAGATAGAAGGGCTTGGTGCGCTATGGTCTATGGCATAGAATCCATAGACTCTATGGGGTCGCAAAGAGCCGGGACTGAACAGATGAACAACTGTGATTTCTTGGGTAAACTTTTTTCTTCAAAGATGTATCACCCTGGGGGCAGCTAGGTGGCACAGTGGATAGAGCACCAGGCCTGAAGTCAGGAAGACCCGAGTTCAAATCCGGCCTCAGACCAAATACTTGACACTTACTAACTGTGTGACCCTGGGCCAGTCACTTAACCTCAATTTCCTAAAAAGTTAAAAAAAAAAAAGAATGAAAGATGTATCACCTTTATTTTCTAGACAAAATGATACAATTAGCAAGGAGGGTGGCACCAGGGACTAGGAAGCATTTGATTTGTTTTAGGCTTTCATTCCCAGCTCCAGAGTTTCAGTTTCGGATGATTTCTTTGGAGGACGGAAATGGAATTTCCAGGTCAGAAGCAAATGGGATCTGGATAACAGGGCCCTTTAGAAACTACTCCAGCATACTAATGAACTGTTGGTGGAGTTGTGAACTGATCCAACCATTCTAGAGAGCAAACAATTTCGACCTATGCCCAAAGGACTATAAAACTGTGCATACCCTTTGATCCAGCAATACCACTGCTAGGTCTATATTCCAAAGAGATTTAAAAAGGGAGAGGGAAGGACTTACTTGTAGAAAAATATTTAGAACAGCTCTTTTTGCAGAGGCTTAGAATTGGAAATTGAGGGAACGTCCATCAATTGGGGAATGGCTGAACAAGTTGTGGTATAGGAATGTAATGTAATATTATTGTGCTTTAAGAAATGATGAACAGGCAGACTTCAGAAAAACCTGGAAAGACTTATATGGACTGATGCTGAGTGAAATAAGCAGAACCAGGAGAACATTGTACACAGTAACAGTCACATTGTAAGATAATTGACTTTGATAGACTTAACTCTTCTCAGCAATGCAGGAATCTAAGACAATCCCAAAGGACTCATTATAAAAAATGCTGCCTCCAGAGAAATAACTGATGTTGTCTGAATACACACTGAAGAATACTTGTTTCACTTTCTTTCTTGTTCTTGTCTTCTTGTACAAAATGACTAATATGGAAATGTTTTACATGATTGCACATGTATAACCTATATCAGATTGCTTACATCTCAGGGAGGGGGGAGGGGAGGGAAAAAAGGAGGGATAGAATATAGAACTCAAAACTTTTTTTAAAAATTAAAAATTGTTTTAATATGTAATGGGGGGGAACCATTAATTAATTAGCTAATTAAAAATAAAAAGTACTCCAGCCAGCAAACTCTTTGAATAATAAATACCACGTTTTATTCTACTGAGTACTTTAAGACAGTATGTTATGTAAGTAAACATTAACACTGAATTTTCATAATTCACGAATGAGAGAATAAGGTTAGAGGGAGAGGTTTGTTTCTCTAGGAAGACAAAGAGGTTAGGGTCAAGAGAAGAGAAAGGTTAGAAGCAATCAAACAACTAATGAACTCTTATTAAGCACCCACTATGTTCCAGGCACTAGGCTAAGAGCTGAGGATACAAAAAGAGGCAAAAGACAGTTCTTGTCCTCAAGGGGCTCACAATCTAATCGGAGAGACAACATGCAGATAAACTATAGACAGGATAAATAGGAAATTATTGAGAGAGAAGACACTAGAATTAAGAGAGGCTGGGAAACACTTTCTGTAGAAGATCGGATTTTAATTGGGACTTAAAAGAATCCAGGGAACCCAGTAGGAAAAGAGGGAAAACATTCCAGGCATAAGGGAGAGGCAGCCAGAGAAAACACCAGGAGCCAAGATATAGAGGGTCCTGTTTGTGGAGCAGGGCAGCCTGCAGAATTTGATAAAAAGAAGTCCATTTCCTCTCCATGGGAACACAAAAGCTGCCAGTATGGAAGCTTTCATGTCATTCATATGCTGTTCACAGACTTGGAAATGACCTGGGTGATTATCTGGCCCAGGTTCCCTCTTTTTCAGATGAGAAAACTGAGGCCTGAGAAGGTTGAAGTAACTTGCCCAGGGTCCAGTGTTCTTGCCATTTTACCTCATAGGGACAGTGTCAACTGTCCATGTATATTAACTATAGTTAATGGGGGAGGTAGCATGTAAATAACTAGGAACATAAAAGATATATACAGAATTGGTGACAGTTATCTCAGAAGGGAAGGCACTAGAAAAGGCTTCTTGCACAAGGTGAGATTTGACCTGAGTCTTGAAGAAAAACAGGAAGCTTTGAAGTCAGTTGAGGGGGCCAAGCTTCCAGGGCCCAGGGCCAGCCAGTACAAGACATTTTTGAAAAACTTTGAGTAGGCCTGTGCAACTAAGTTGGCATCCCCCCAAAAAGTTAACTCGTATTCAAAACAAATTCAGTCATTCCTACTTAGTGCAGAACAAGGCCCAATATTTGTAAATCAATGCTAACTGATCAATTAAAAAATTATTTCTTTGTATATCCTTGGTATATTATTATGATTTGGTTAGTTTCCTCAGAAAGTTGATCATACTTTTTTATGTTTTGATATAGGTTGTGGATAATTTCTTTCTTAAAGCTTGAACTTTTTCAAGCATATTTTCTCCTTTATGAAGTTAAGTTATTTTAAAATACAAATGATACAGAATCACTAAATTCATATTTTAAATTACACTTGCGAGGGATTTTTTTTACTTCAATAAATTCATAAGCTTATAGTGTGAAGTCTGCAATAATCTGTTACTTATCTTCTGATATAAGATTCAAGAAGGGTCATAAGATCTTGCCAAAAATGGTGAAATGTCAAGGCAAAGCAACATAATTTTTGTGGGGGAGTAAAGCTTTTTTAATCATTATTCCTAATTACCTAAACTTTAAAAAGAATAGGCAAAAAGTGAAAAAGAAGAAATAATAGCCAAGTGTCGGATGATATCTTCATCAATATACATCTATTTAGTGCTTAAAGCCCTACAAGCCTGGCCCCAACCAATTTTTCCAGCCCCCTAGGACATCATTCCCCTTCCTGCACTAGGTGATGCAGCCAAACTGGCCTTCCCTCTGTTCCTCATTCACAATGCTCCATGTCTTTGCACCTTTGTACTGGCTATCCCATATTCCTGCAAAAGTCTCTCCTTATCTTCACTTCACAGAATACCTCTCTTTTAAGATGCAACTTAGGCACCATCTTATTTCTACGTGAATCCTTTCTGATCCGCCCCCGACTGCTAGTATGTACTTTGTATGTCTGTACATACACATAGGTGTGTTTATTTATTGATTTTACATTTATGCTATAAGTATTTTTACATCACATTTTCTCCCTCATTAGAATACAGGCTCGTTTCAAGTAAGGATTGTTTCATTTTTTGTTCTTTTATTTCCTGTGCCTAGTAAAGTGCCTGGCACAAAGTGGGAGCTTCGTAAATACTTACTCATTGACTGATTGATCTTTGCAGTTACTAGATCTAGTCACCTCCTTCCCTAATTTCTCATGCCAATAGACTTCCTCTAACTAGGAATGGAACCTTTTTGAAAGCAGGAACATTTTTCTTCCCTTTGTATCCACAGTACTTAGCAAAAGACACTGCTTAAAGTTACAGAAAAATCCAAAGCATTAACAGTACTGAATTGGATTGTATACAGCACAACACACAGAATTTTAATAACATAATACCTGTTTGCATAAGGAAGCTGTTATTAGACAATCACAGAATATTCAAGAATTAGGAGAACTGGTCAAATCAGCTTCAAAAAATGTACCAAGCTAATTATGTACTTTCACAATTGTGTATTTACTAACTTTAAAAAAAAAAAACCCTTCATGATTTGTGCCATACTACTCCATCTAAGCATCAGGAGAATGACACAGATACAGTATCCTTCGATTTCAACAATACATTTTACAAAGTCTCTTGAATTATCCTTGCAGACAAGATGGAGACATATGGAATGGATGAGAGCAGTTAAATGGCTTCAGGTAGGTGGCTGATTGCCTTAACCCAAAGAGAAGTCATCATTCATTATGGTTCAGTTGCCAAGTTGACACTGACCCATTATCAATTGTCAACTTGGAGATAGGGTCTCTAGTGGATGGTCCATGGATTTAATCTACATCCTGACCTGTTCACATTTTTGCCAGTGACCTAGACAAAGACACAGATAATTTGCTTCTGAAATCGGAGGACGACCCAAAGTTGAGAGGGACAGTTAACACAATGAATAAATGTGTCATGATCTATAAGTGAATAGCTCAAGAGACTCAATTTGACAAGAATAAATGTTCAGGTTTGCACTACGCCTAAAAACAACAGCAGCAATGGCAAAGGTACAGAATGAGGGGGCAGTACTAAGCAGAACACGGAAAAGAGATCTGGGGATTTTATTTTAGTGGACTATAAGCTCATGTGAACCAGCAAGGTGACAAGAAAAGCTAAAAAAGCAACCTACCATCTGGGTCAACCAACCAACAAGCATTTGCTAAGTTCTTACAATGTGCCAAACTCTGTACTAAACTCTGGCGATGTACAAAGACACAAGGAAACCATTCCACACTTTGAAGGAACCAACATTCTAAGGAGGAGACAAGATGTACATCTAAGTTTGAAGCTTTAAAGGTTTACAACTGCACAAAGACTCTTGTGACAACCTGTATGTAGAATACATACAAAATTAATACAACGTAGTCTTCAGAAGCGGTGAACCAGCAGCTGGGGGAACCTGGAAAGTCCTTTTGAAGAAGGCAGCATGAGCTGAGTCTCAAAGGGATTTTAAAAAGATTTCAGAATAGTCCTGCTGTAGTCTGACCTAGTCTGACATTTAGACTATTATGTTCAAGCATGGGTGCCATGTTTTCAGAAATACACCGATTAGCTGAAATGTAACCAAAGGACATAAAATGGTGAGTAAGGTTAGGAATGGAACAAGCATTTATGAAGTGCCTACTATATGCCAGGAATGGTGCTATGTCATTACTTTACAAATATTATCTCACTTGTGAGATTTTATTATTCAGAAAACTAAGGCAGATAAAGGTTAAGTGACTGGTCCAGGGTCATACAGCTAGTCAGTACTTAAGGTCACATTTGAACTCAGGTCTTTCTGATTCCAGGCCTAGCAGTCTATCTGCATTTATTGACTACCTACTTTGTGCAAGGCACTCTAGTAGATACTGGGAACAAAGACAAAAGCAAAAGAATCCATGTCCTCAAGAAGCCTATGATCTATGGGAGAAAACTACATACAAAGATAAGTATATGCAGAATACATACAAGGTAATTTCTAGGGTTGAGAGCGTGAACAACAGCAGAGCAGGAAAAGTGTCCTGTATGAAGAGTTCATACCCGTGTTGTGTGCTTTGAAAGAAAGGTAGGTATTCTCTGAGGCAGAAGTTAGGAAGAAGAATATTCCAGGTATGGTAGACAGGAAGCTTGTGTAAAGTCTATGTAAAAGCTGTGTAAATGAGAGAGAGAGAAAAAATGTTGAAAATTCATGGGGAAAAAGTGGTAACATCTAGCCTAGGGCAGAGAAGACTGAGGAGTATTTGCAGGCCCATCCCCTGGAAAAGCCTGGGTCTGTTTAGTACTAAAGGTCAAAGTTGGGCCATCTCCAGTGTCCTGATCTATATCTGGCCACTGGACCCAGATGGCTCCGGAGGACAAAGGGAGGCTGGTGACTTTGCACAGCCCTCCCTCACTCAAATCAAAATCAACCGCATATCATACCATCACCTCCCTGATGTCAACAGTCCTCTTTGAGAACAAAGGACAAACAACAACAAAGGTCAAAGTTAGAAGCAGGCGATAAAAAGGAGAGTGACAAATTCAGGTTACGTGTAAGGAAAAATGTGGTTAAACCACATAGAACTATCCCTAATTACCTAATTAGGTAATGCATCACAATGAGCTGCTTTGGGAAGGATGAGCCAACCCTTTGTTGGAGATGTTCAAGCAGAGAAGCTAGATGACCATTTTTCTAAAACGATGCACAAAGGATGCTTATTCAGGCATAGACTGGCCTCACTGACTTCTGAGCTCCTTTCTCACTTTAAGGTTCTGTGATGCTCTGATCACTTCTCCAGAGTAATGGCCACCATTCTGCCCAAGCTTGCTGAGCAGCTCAAGCAGCAAAGAGTCTCAGAGAATAACAACATTTATCTAGCAGTCTAGAAGGCAGATTTTTTTTCTAATTTCAGAATAATGTAACTGACCAATAATTTGTAAACGGTGCTAAATCAAGAATAATGAAGAACAGCTCAAGGAGGAGAGATTAAAATATAACTGCCAACCTATAGCCCTGTTAAGATAAATAGATGGGAGATAGGTAGGTAGATAGATGAGAGGCAGATGCTAGATAAATGACAGATACAGATAAAGACAGATTATAGATAGGTAGGTAGACAGATGGAGAGATAGAGAAAAATAAAGAAATAGGTGATAGTGACATAGAGAGGAGAGAGAGACAAAGACAGAGCCAGAGCCAGATGAGAGACAGACAAAGAATTTGTTAAGTACTTATTATGTTCCAGGAACTGTGCTAAAACACCAGGTATACATATATAAGCAAGTAAAATAATCCCTACCCTCAAAGAGTTTATATTCTAGTGAAAGATAACATATAAAGGGGAGCTAGTGGCAGAGAAGTTGATGCTATTCAGCTGGAATGGGATCTGTCTTAAATGGGGAGGTTGGACTATATCATAAGTGGGGAACCTGGGGCCTCGAGGCCGAGTGTGGCCTTCTAGATCCTCGGGTGCGGCCTTTGGACCGAGTCCGAGTTTTATAGAACAAATCCTTGGGGATTTGTTCTGCCAAGTTTGGATTCAGTCAAAGGGCCGAGCCCGAGGACCTAGGGAGCCACACGCGGCCTCGAGGCCCCAGGTTCCCCACCCCTGGAATAAATGATCTCTGAAATTGTCTTTCTGTAATTCAACTACATTTGTAAGTTTCTTAACAAGAAACATCTGCCTGCAAAATTGGACCAATTTAACATCTCTCCTTCCAGATCTAGTGACCTCTTCCACATATGCAACGCTTCCTGTTAGGACTCCCACTGGATCTAGTCTAAAGGGGGATAAATCAGGCTTGCTCAGCATTAGGACCAATCTCCAAATAGTCTCAATCTCCAGATATTTCCCTCCTGTAATGAACTCTCTCCTTTCAAAGTATAAAGCATCTGGCAAATTCAAAATGAAAGGAAAGTTTCCATAGATATTTTCTGTAAGCAGTAAGAGAAATTTATTTTTACTGTTATTTTATTTGCCAAATGAAGTCATTTATCCTCCACACCTCTGAACCTAAATTTTAAAATTTTAAAATCCCATGTTTGTTTCTGTTCCTGTTAATTAGATTTCAGTTGATCAGTATGAAGCAAGCACTTCTCCCAGAAGCCAATATTTTACCCTTGGGGGTAGGGAAATGAATACTTTAAAAAAAAATGCAGTCTGAAAACTGTTGTGAATACACAGATTCCTTAAGAAGAATGAAAAGAGAATCTTTTTAAAAATAATATGGAAATGCTTTGTAAACATGTACTGCACTTTTCTCAGTGAGCTGATGAAACAGCAGGGAAATGGAGGTTATAGGCCAAGTCAACATACTGAGTTATTCTTTTTCCATGGCACTTAACACATGCATTAACAATCCCTATGACACTCTGAATACCAATGTGAAAATACAACTCGTTACATCCTTTGGAAATAGGAGGATTTCTCAAAGGGAAATGCACCCTTTCAGCAATTCAGGAAAAGTGACAATAGTTAGCATTTATGTAGTTCTTCAAGATTTGCAAACTACTTTACATGTTAACTCATCTGAGTCTTATAACAACCCTGTGAGGTAGGTGCTATCATGAACCTCATTTTACAGAAGAGGAAACTGAGGCACAGAGTCAGTGGCTTGGGTCACTGAGTCAAGGTAAGTGACTTGCCCAGGTTCCCACAGCTACTGAGTATCTCAGGGAACATCTGAACAAAGATCTTGACTCCGAGTTCAGTTCTCTATCCACTGTACCACACAGCTACTGTGGAATATCCTAAAAAACTTACTCAGGACTTCAGTGTGAATATATTCGGATCAAATTCCAGGCCTGCCAGTGGCTATCTAAGTTACTCTCCGAAACTGGAAGGGGGGTGGGACTAGATGGTTTTTAAGATCCTTTTTAGAGCTAAATCTATAATCGTTTAAGGGAGCTGGAAAACGTAACAATTCTCTCTCTATCACCAGTTTCTGATATGATTAGACCTGTGACCACCACATTTAAAAGCCTGCCCCATTTCAGACTAATTAATTTTGACCAACTATAATTCAGACATTAGGGCAGGTATTTTTTAAAGAGCTTAGTAGTGTAAAAGCAGTTAGGTGGTACAGTGGATAGAGCCTGGGCCTGGAGTTAAGGGTACCTGAGTTCAAATCTGGCCTCAGACACTTGCTAGCTGTGTGACCCTGGGCAAGTCACTTAACTCCATTTGCCTCAGTTTCCTCACCTGTAAAAGAAGCTGAAAAAGGAAATAGCAAGCTACCCCACTATCTTCGCCAAGAACACCCCAAAAATGAGGTCACAAAGACTGGGATGACTGAACAATCAGTTTAAAGCAAGTTGGCTCAAAGATCCCAACGATATTACCACAGCAGAGGTAGACTTGGCTACTTTGTATATGTGCTCCAATATTTACTACCTGGATTTGAAAAATAAGGGCTGCTTTGGCTTGTGGTAAATATTTGAGCAAGTAGCTCATGTGTAAAATAGGCAATTAAAAAACAACAGATGAAAGCCTTGGAAATGACCACAACTACAGAAGCACATGAATAATCACAGAATGAGAGTAAAAACTCAATTCTAGCTCTGCCACTAACTTGCTGTGTGAGTTTAGATAAATCACAACCTATGTGGAACTCAGTTTTCTCATCTATAAAACAAGAGTGTTAGACTACGTGATTTCTAAGGTCTCTTCCAGCTATAACATCTGTGATTTCTGTGTCTGGAAATTATTCTGAGGATAAGAAACATTTTTAAAAGATATTACCAAGGATTTATGTTAAGAATCCAGAACTCATATTATTTTAAGTCATGACTTAAAATAATTAAAATAATAAATGCTTTTTTCATTCATTCACTACATTTATACACCTTGTGAAGGTAGCTTTTCCTTCACAAGAAACTGTCTTGCTGGTTGAAGCTCTCCATAGCTCAGGTGGACATTTTGCCAAATAAATATGAGTTGAAGGTCTATCAATACTGAGCAGATAATTATAAATAAAGTCTGACTGATCATTTCAAGAAAAGTCCTAGTACATCTCTTCTCAGTACATACCTTCTTTGCATTTTAACAATTCAGCTGCATGTATACATGAAAAACAAATGCAACAGATTTCTCTTTCCAAATTCTATCTTTCCAGACACACTGGGCTCAAGTTAATTTTTCTACTCTATATCCATGGAATTTCTTCTCTATTACAGAGCAGACAATCAAAACAATTAAACTGGTTTGGAATTGGGCAGCTACCTCATCATTTGCCACCTGAACGTTGTCCTGGACTTCATCATTGCCTCCAGAAACTCATCTTCCTGAAAGATGGAATTAACTCTGACACTCAAGCCTCCTTAAGTATCTCCAACCCTTGGAGGGGCCCCCTGTAACTGCAGGGAGTAGAGGATAGAAATAGGAGACCTCTTCCCATATCCTCCCCCAGTTAAGGAGGGGCCCCAGGGCATCACCGGGCTTCAGAACTTCAATCTTCTCTTAGGTAGGGTATCCTCCCCACCCTCCCCCTCAATTTTCAGCTTCTGTTTATGTATTATTTCCTCCATGACACTGTGAGCTCCTTGAGAGGAAGGGCTGTCTTTCTGCCTTTCTTGGCATCCCTGTGTTTTTAGCCAAGAGGCTGACCCATAGTAGGTGCTTTAAAAATGACTAACTTCAAATAACAGGATATGAAGAACTGTAAAATTAAATCTCAACAACAAGCTTCAGCTAAGCCCTTGAATTCTAATCAAGCTTTCTTTCTGCAGGACAAAAAAGCAAACAACCCTGTCTACTCAGGAAGATGAGTGACTCCCAGGAGTAACAATGTTACAGTACCTTGCTTCCAAAACAGTGGAAACATTTGAATTCTGGAAGGATCACGGGCTTATTCTAATACAGCAACTGGTTCAGCTGCTACTTTCATATTATATTCCTAGACTTACTATACAGTAAAGAGACCAAGATTTGGAATCAGCTACTTTGATAAAATTCCATTAAGCTGAACTTAAGCCCTAAACTGGTGGTTTCTACTGAACCTTCACATATCCAGTAAAAACAAACAACCATATTTGATATCCAGGTTATTTCAAACATGAAACAGAAAACCCAGAGTGCAAATTAATTTTACTATAGAAAGGTCATACTTACGAGATCAGTTTTAAACCTTCAAAAACTTAAAACCACCGCTATGCGGTGTTAGCTTAAACTATGGCTATTAAAAACTTAAAACTGCACTCCGACTTTTGGGACACCCTGTATATATGCCAGCACCACCACGTTTTATCTAATGAACTAATCATCGGACTAAGTACTTGATTTAGCGAGCGTATTAAGAACTCCTACCTCCTTTTTTCAGAATGTCTTTTTGGGGGTCTCGGAATGCCCCTATAGACTTAATCTTTCTGGAAAGATAACCAGAGGTCCCGGTGAAGTTGGGGGATGGCAGATAGCTAACAAGACTTGGCAACTAGAGGGTTTTCAAATGAAGAGAAATCGGTAGCCTTCTCTTCTGCCTTCATTTCATAAAACGCCCTTGGATAAAAACCAGGTTCAGCACTTCACTCAAAACACCTCCCCCCTCCACACACACACACACACACACACACACACACACACACACGCACGCACGATACTCGCGCACACCAGCACACAAACGTACGCCCTTAGTCATTCCCTTCCCCCCCAACTCTAACCTCCCCCCCAAAAGAAAAATGAAGTCTCCCCCGCCGCTGCCATCCAACATGCCCAGATTTCTTCCCTCGTTTCGAAAGGTTGGAGGAGGTGAAATGGGCTGGGGGAAAAAAATCCAACTGGCCAAACCACATGGCCCTGGGCGCACCATCCCGGGTCCCCGGCTGCCTCTTTTCCTCCTCTCTCACCAATCCCATGCACCTCGCAACTGGTGTCAACCTCCTCCGGCGGGTCGGCCAGGAATGAGGAAGTCTAGACTCGGGGGATGGCGGGGTGGGGATCCGCAAGCGTGAAGAGCCGCACTTGTCCGCACCTTCCCTCGCAGGAAGCGCCTCCCCGCTCCCCTGGCCCCAACCTCGTTCTTACCCTTTGGGGGAGCTGCTCTCCGGGGCCTCCCAGCTCGTCCTGGCTCCCCGCTCGGCTCCGGCGGGCGGCAGGGGCGGGCTGGCCGCAGAGGGCACAGCGGGCGGGCGGTCTGCGCGCGTGGTTCAGCCCCGCGGCGCCTAGCAGCAGGCAACACGGCGCATGTCCCGCAGCCCGGGCCGGGGAGGCGAGCGGAGCGGAGCGGAGCGGAGCGGCTGCCCAAGCGCCCTGTCCAGCGGCCGCCCCGGGCGCCCCGCAGTCCCGGCTCGCTCGCTCGATCGCTCGCTCGCTCGCTCGTGCGCTCTCCCCGGAGCAGCTCGGGCGGCCGACTGGACTGCGGGCGGGCGGGACCGAGCGACGGGAAGGGGAAAGGGGGAAGCTGTCAGCGCGTCCCCTGGCCCTCGGGTGGCGAAACCTCCCCTTCCTGCTAGCGGCTTGCGGGCGCACTTCTCTCTCTTTCTCTCGTTCACTCTCTCACTTCCTGGCTGGAAATTCCCACTGACGTTGAGCCGGAGAGGGCGAGCAAGGCCAGACGCGCACACACTCACAGACACACTCCCAGTCCGGGGGCGGGGGAAGCCCGTTCTCCTGGGGGGGGGGGGCAGGGCTGGGGACGTGGGACTGGGGTTGCCCCTGCGCCCCCTCTCAGGCCTGCGCTCCTAGACCCCTTCCCCGGAGCGCAGCGGAGCGCAACGTCAGGGACGGGAGGAGGGCCTTGGACTTGGGCGTACGCGGCTCGTTCCAGTCCCTCGGCCTCGTCGGCTGGTTCCGGCGCTCGGAGGCCCGGGGCCGGCTGTTGGGCGGGGGCCATTGTCTCCGGGATCTGGCCGCTCTGGCTGCCGTACCTGGGCGGGGGCAGCCGCGCACCTGCTGGGAGCCCCCCGGGGACCGATTAAGGGTCCCCCACGCTCACGCTGCTGCTGTTGTTATGCGCAGTAGCGGGGCAAGCCTGACCCGATTTCAAAGCGGCCCCAACGCACTAGCAGTGTGACTCTGGACAAGTCACTCAACCCCTGTCTGCCTCAGTTTCTCCTTCTGTAAAACGAGGATAATAACAGGATCTACCTCCCAGGGAGATCAAGTGAGATAATATGTGTAAAGCGTTTTGATAACTGTAAAGCACTATATAAATTCTAACTATTATTTTTAATAATAATTCACATTTTATAACAAATACAGGCTCAAGGATTATCCATTTACAGAATTTGAACTCTGTGACAAAAAAAAAAGAACACCCTCAGAACAAAAACTCTCACCTTCAATTCTGTCTGTACTGATTCCCCATTGGGATGTTTATTAAAAGTATGTAGAATAATGATGATGACGATAAGGGTAATCATTTCCACTAATTTAGGGCTTTGACACACTGCTTTCCTATGCATAGATGGCCTCATTCAAGCCTGAAAACCCCAGGATGCAATGTGAGTATTGTTTCTCCTCTTGTACAGATAAGGAAACTGAGGCTCAGAGAGGTAGTGACTTTCCCAGAGGCACAGAAGTAGTAAGTCTTTCGGGTTCCAAATCCAGTGCTATCGAGGATCTACCATTGTGCCTTCTCAATACTCATAGCGGTTTAGATATGACCAGCCCAGGCCTCCTTCTCTGGTGGTGTGTAGGAACATAGCTTGATAGCTGAAAGGGACCTCAGAAGCAGTTGAATCCGACACATTTGTACAATACCTCGTGGTGTAAAGATCCAATAAGATTATGTATGTAAAATGAGGTATAAATTTTAAATTTTATGTATAAATGTGATTTGCCATTAAGCCCTGGGGAGGTCTCATTTGCCCAGGGTCACACAAATACACAGTACTTTGGATGGGCCTTCTGGTAGGTGGCCTCTAGCAGACCTTGGGAAAGAGTCAGTCCATGTGAGATGTGGGTAGCAGATGGGGTGAAATACTGACATCTAGGAGATCACAGATTCATTGAAGAATAAGGACCTAACTCTTGGTGGAGTTGTGAACTGATCCATCCATCCTGGAGAACAGCCCAAAGAGCTATAAAACTGCACATACCCTTTGACCGAGCAGTACCCCTACTGGGTCTGTATCCTGAAGAGATCAAAGGAAAAGGAAAAGGACCTGCATATAGACAAAAGTATTTATAGCAGGTCTTTTTGGGGTGACAAAGAATTGGAAATTGAGGGGACACCCATCAATTGGGGAATGACTGAACAAGTTGTGATATATGATTGTGAGGGAATACTATTATGCTATAAGAAATGAGGAGCAGGATTATTTCAGAAAAATATGGAAAGATGTGTATGAACTGATGCAAAGTGAAGTGAACAGAACCAGAATATTGTACATAGTAACAGCAATATTGTATGATGATAGGCTGTGAATGACTTAGCTATTCTCAGCAATTCAAGACAATTCTGAAAGGACTTATGATGAAAAATGCTATCCACTTCCAGAGAAACAGCTAATGGAGTCTGAATACAGATCAAAGCATGCTTTTTTAACTTTCTTTTTCTTGGGGTTTTTTTTTCTTGCCTGTTTTGCAACATGGTTAATATGGAAATATATTTTGCGTGACTGCACATGCATAATCTATATCAAATTGCTTGCCTTCTGAAGGAGGAGGTAGGGGAGGGAGGGAAAGAATTGAGAACCCAAAATTTTAAAAAATGAATGTTAAAAATAATTTTTACATGTAATTCAGAATAAAGTAAAATAAAAGAAGAAGAATTGCCATTAGGCCTAAACCAGCTATCCTAGAAAGAAATAGAGATCAGAGTTTTTTTCTAACCAGGCTTTTGGAATTCATACAAGAAGCCTTCCTGCTTCCCTATTCATGCTACCTTCACCCTAAATCCACTCCACCAACACAGCAAGAAAAGTTCAATTGATACTATGTTTTTTAAACCAATCTAATCTTGATTAGGTAATGATGACCAGGATCTAAATTACTGGGTTGATGGCAGTTTCCTCTCATGGAAAGATCTTGGCAAAGAGGCCTGGAAATTAAGGGGCTTCTTGGGGTGTGGTCTTGCCTCTCATTTTCAGATTCCCGGACTGATCAAGTTATTAGCTCTCTGTACCTCTTTAATCTTCTCAAATATACCCAGGGCTGCTTCTGATTATTACAGCTCAGGGAGGGTGCTGTAAGATGATGTTTCCCAAAACAGGGGTTGGAGGTAAGATGAGGTTTTATCACAGCTGAGGGAAATTATAAGATTAGTTTATTTCTGTTTGAGGAATGACTATGACCTCTGAAAGTCCAAATATTTAAATTTTATAAATGTGCTGTCCCACTTTTGAGTGCCATAAAGTTTATAATTCAAATGTGTTTTTCTCTACAAAGTTTTCCTTGATTCCAAGTCAGTAAGGACTCCTCCTCCCCACCCCCAGGACCTTACCAGCCACTTCGTTTTAATGTTAAATGTTAATGTTAAATGCCCTTGTCACTCACTATTTTGTTTTAAACTTATCTGCGTACTGGTCATGGCTCCCCACTAAAACTGTAGATTTCATGAGAACAAGGACTGTGTCTTGTCTAAACTGTATTTCCTTCATTGCTTGGCATAGTGCTTTATAAGTCTGTTGAATTAAAGAACAACTCTACACATTTTACTCTAAGGAAAAGTTCTAGTTCTGAGGAAATTGCCTAATATTTGTGTAAATCCCCACAGGAAAAAAGAACCTCCTATTATAGGTTGATAGAAAGTATATTGTTATTAATATATTCATAAAGTATTTTTCTATAGTAAGCTTACTCACGAAATGTCACCCTTCTGGGGTTAGGGAGGGGAGAGGTGGGAAGGGCACCAGAGGATGAGTCATGAAAAAGAACCTGGGGAAGTGGGTGGAGCTTATAAATGACAGAATGTGGATTTAGTCCTTGGATTCAAAGTATAGTAGCCATTTCTACTCTACTAAGGAGTTGAGAGCTTATTGCATCCATCAGACCAGAAATAGGGACTTGATTAGAACTTTAAGATAGGGAAGAGAGAGGGGAATCTATTTTTAATCTCAACATGACCCAAACTGAACTCATTATCACTTCCCCTAAATCCTCCCCTCTTCCCAGCTTCCCTATTACTCTTCCCAGTCCCTCAGGCTCACGGCCTAAGAGTACCATCCTTGACCCTTCACTCTCTCTCACCCTCCACATCAAATCTGTCCTCTCAATTTTACCATCTCTCACATATGTCCCTTTACTCTCTTCTGACCACTCTGGTGCAGGTTGTTTTTCACCCCACATCCAGACTTATAAGAGCCTGCTGGTTGGTCTCCCTGCCTCCACTTAGCCGTCAAACTATCCTAAAGAGCAGGTCTGACCAAATCGCCGCCCCTTCAATGAACACCAATTTGAATATAAAAAGCCCTGTCTGGTATTCAAATCCCTTCACAATCTGGACGCTTTTTACCTCTCTAGTCTTCTTACGCCTGCCTCTCACTCACATAATCTTTGATCCAGTGACACTGGCCTCCTTGCTCTTCCATGAGCAAGGCACTCCATCTCTCGACTCTATGTATTTCACTGGCTGTCCTCCATGTCTGCCTCTTGGCTTCCTTCAAGTCTCAGCTGACAATGCACTTTCTAGAAGAAGCCTTTCTAGATTCCCCCTTTAACTCTAGTGCCTATCCTCTATTGGGTATCTCCAATTTATGCTGCAAATATCTCTATGTTATCTCTCCATTTAGATAGTGAGCTCCTTGAGAAAAGAAACTGATTTTGTTTCTTGTTTTTGCCTTTTTAAAATCTCTAGTGCTTAGTACATATGTCTGGCACATAGTAGGCACTAAATAAATGTTTGTTGACTGACCGACTAGCCTTGGAGGAAACCTCAGTGAAGGAGGAAGACTCCAGTGTATTTTATTCCTTCTGTTTTATAGGGGAGGAAATTAAGCCTCAGAGATTGACTTGCCCAAGCTCTGCCATGTAGTAAGTATTTTGGATTCCAAGTTCAGTGCTATTTCCACTGGTTTTCTAAATGGTTTAGACAACCGTTTTCCAATGGTTTAGACAAGACCAGCTTACTTCCAGTTCTGGTCAAATGTAGGATCATAGGAGAGCCAAAAGGGACTTGAGAACTCAGGGGTGATCACATCTGCCTATGAGGCTTCAAGTCTTTTAGTAAGATTGGGTATCCATGCTAACTTTGAGACCAGATCATAGCAGCCCATTATACTTTGGAGCTTGAAGGGATCGAATTTTACAAATGGGGAAACTGAGATGGAGTAAAAACCATGCTACAATTGCTGGGTAGAGATCTTAGGGGATGGGTTGAGGTAAGAGCCAGGAACAAGAATTCAAAATGTCAACAAAACCAATCTGTGGCCAGACTGGAGTAACCTTAGGAAAATACCTCTGAGCTCTTTATTTTGTGATTTGTTTTGTTTTCTCTTTGCTTAACTGTTTTCCCTTTAGGGAAAAATTCCAGCTTGGTTATGGTTGAACTTGGGGAGCTGGGGGAGGATTTGTCCACACCCAGGCCAAGAGAACCAGAAAAATTAAGATGCCCCTTGACACAACAGAGGTTGTGTCTGTAGACACCTCTTTGTTCACTCTCCTCCCCAGTAATAGTCTCCCTTCCACCTCAGAACTATCCTCTCCACCCCACCCCACCCCCACAGGGAACTCATATTCCTGCCTTCCCTTGACCCCCCATTTAAATACTGCACACACTTATGTATTCTTTTCAGGATTACAGCACTTTTTCTTCTCCACCCACTCAGGAAAGGTGCTGAGACTGAAATAACTGAACAGCAGCAAATGCATTTGAGGCAATTTGTAATGATACTTACGGATATTCTAACATAGCACAAAGCAATGAATTTCTGGAGTAAAGGACCCAGGGAGGGAAGTCAGAAAGTCTGATCCAATGTTCCAGAAAATGCATCCTATTGTCCGGCTTTTAAGGTTGACCTTAGAGTCATTATTAGGAAGAGAAGGAGACTAGTATGTGGTGTGGTGGGGAGTGGCAGAGGAATTCAAAATTACAGAAATATGTATCTGTATATATATATATATATATATGTGTATATATATATGTGTGTGTGTGTGTGTGTGTATATACCTGCGGCTGCTCACTAACCCCTAGGCACAGTCCTAAGGATGTAATGGGAGAAAGCAGCTCTGCTATGTAGGGTACGGCTTGTCTTTGTGTTACGAAGCCCTGCCACCATGCTTTAGACCTCTCTTGGGAGCTCTGGGTTGTTTGTTCCCAGAGGAAAGGCTAAGAATTAATTTCCCCATGTAGGTTAGAGATGCAAATTAATGCACGAAGTATTTTTTTTCCTTGTTCCTCATTTAACAAATACGGTACTTAATGAATGCCTGTTACATGTAGAGCAGTAGGCTAGTTTGTCTAGAGGCAGGACGCAAATGAATCAGAGGAATATAAGAGCTGGAAGTGACTTTGGAGATGTGGTCTCACCTCTCTTATTTTAGTCTCTGACTCTGCTGGAGGCAAAATCGAAGCCCAAACTGGGCCCAGGTTGGAAGTCTCGCTATTCACATTTCTGCTATCAGTGATTTTTTCTCATCAACAACCTCTGCCCGGTTACTTATTTTTTAATGTGCCCTGTAGCTATTTATGGATATTTTGTTTAAATGTGCTCTAGAAGAGAAGAGTAATGTGGTATGAAGTACATGGGACATAGTTTGAGTCTTGGCTCTGCTATTTACTGCCTGTATGACTTTAGGTAAATTCCATAAACTCTCTGGGGCTTCCTTTTCCATATCTGTGAAGTGAAGGGGATAGATAAGATGAGTTTGCAAGTACTTTGCCAGCTCTAAATTCTGTAACTTAAGAATTTGGTTTTTTGCCAAGTAGGAAGTACAAACTGAAATCCAACAAATGGAGATCAATAGTATCAACATGTGTCTCCTTAGTGTTGGTAGCCTAGACTTTGACACATCACACACTGGATTCTATGATTAATGGCTAACTAAATGGAGGAGAGGACAGCGAGGTGGTGCAGTAGATAGAGTGCCAGGCCTAAAGTCAGGAAGACTCAACTTCTTGAGTTCAAATCCAGCCTCGGAAACTTTCTAGCTGTGTGACCCTCGGCAAGTCATTTAACCCTGTTTGCCTCAGTTTCCTCATCTGTCAGAAGAGCTAGAGAAGGAAATGGCAAACCACTCCAGTATGTTTGCCAAGAAAACTCCACATGGTGATGATGAAAAGTCAGACACAACTGAAAAAACTGAACACCACAAAACAGAAAGGCAAAGTGGCCCTTATCTCTTGTAAGCTATGTGAAGAAACTAGAATATTTTGAGTCACAGAACCTCAAAAACCAATCACTCTAACTGGAGAGGGGGAGAATGTCACTGCTTATATGGAAGATCACACATTTGCCTTTAAAACTCTAAAAAAAATCGGCAGCTAAAAAGCACTAAACTACTTAACTTTAGTAAGAAAGCTTTATTAAATGGATACCTTCTACTGGCTTGGACTAAAATAGGTATCTAACATTTTCTGGGGAAACCCAGATTTCTGGATGGCAAGCCTTGTTAATAAATGGTTGACTTTATACTTCTCTGGAAAGGTCTCCTATCTTCAGAATGGGGGTGAACTCTGCAATTCCCTTTGCTGCGTTTTCCTTTGCTACCCCTGTGCACACCTCTTGAAGAAGACTAGGAGTGTGCTGGAGTCAGCTGAAGCTCAGGAGCCAACTGCTAAATTTTCAGAGTGATCCTTTTCACCTTAGAAATCAGAAAACACTACAAATCAGGGCTTGATTGATTATTTTGTTGACTGTCTACATGTAAGAAAGTGATGGAGAAAATGTTAATAAAGCAGAAGAAATCTGAAAGGTGTCTTACATTCTTACTGTGACAAATGAAACATCTGGAAGAACCCATCATTATGACAACAAACATCTGTTCTAGTAAATCACTGTTTGTCACGTTAGAAATTAGACAGACTTTGAGGGGAACTTGATAAAGGCTTGCTGAAGCACAAGTTCAAATGGTATGGCTGACTATTTTGTCTTGATTTGGGAAATCTTAGCCTCATTATGTTTTAATGGTGCCCATATATTATGCAAAAAAAATATTTTAAACCATTAGTTTAGTCTTGGTCAAAATAATTTTCTGCAAGTAGTTCATGTAGACTGGTCTTCCTCCTACTTAAGGTAATAGCTAGAAAAACTTAGCAGATATTTAGGAATTATTTGCCAATTTTTAAATTAGAAAAAAAATCACAAGGGGCAGCTAGATGGCGCAGTGGATAGAGCACCGGCCCCAGAGTCGGGAGGACCTGCGTTCAAATCCTCCCTCAGACACTTGATACTTAGTGGCTGTGTGACTCTGGACAAGTCACTTAACCCCAATTGCCTCACCTAAATAAATAAAAAGAAAAAAATCACATTTGTGTTGGTCATGGAGACTGATACATGTTTCCTTTTAGAAAACACTTTCTAACGGAAAAGATAAAGGAATTTTTTTAAAAATTCTATAATAGAATTATAATATTCTAATATTACAATTAATTGAATTGTTACATTTAATTACAATTAGACTGTATAGAATTATGGTAGTCTATATTACAATTACAATTAATTGCATTGTTAATTGAATTGAATATATTACAATTAATAGAATTATCACTGGAATGGACCTTCTAGGTCATCTAATCCAGCTTCCCAGCCACTGCAAACATTCCATTTGATGAATCTTTGTTAAGTCCCTCCCACATATACAACTTTCCCACATGAGGATTAACATCTGTTCTAGTAAATCACCATTCGTTATGTTAGAAATTTGTTATGTTACTGGGGATATGAAGATGAAAAATGACACACTGGAGAAAGCATGGTGCAGAAGATAAGACCACAGATTTGATCTCAGAGAAGCTACCTTCAGATCCTGGCCCTGACCCTGGTCACCTGTGTGACCTTTGGAATGTCCCTTAACCTCTCTAGACCTCGAATTTCCTCTTCTATAAAATGTGTAGGTCAGGAGTTCTTAAACCTGGGTTCCTGGAACTTATTTTAAAAAATATTTAGAAAACTGTATTTCAATATGATTAGTTTCTTTTGTAATTCTTTAGATTTTATTTTGTGTATATAAAAATATCATTTTGATAAGGGGTCTACGAAAAAAAAAAAGGTTTAGAACACCCAGGCTAGGTGAACTAGGTAACCTCTAATATCCTTTCCAGCTTTAAATCTCTGATCCTATGAGGCATCCTTCCCTTTGAAGATCTTACACACTAGTAAGGGAGGCAGCATTTTATAATAGAAAGGAGTTCAAATTCCATATTATAGCTATGAACAAACTATTTAACCTATCTGAGCCTTAAATTCCTCCTCTTTATGCAATCCAAAGCCCACTTGTGTGGGACTTTACTTTCTCCTCACTGGTGAGAGCAATCCCCTCTCCCACTCCCTTACTCCTCATGGAATTGGCTGCTAAGCTTGCTTTTCTCAATCTCTCTCTCTCTCTCTCTCTCTGTCTCTCTCTCTCTGTCTGTCTGTCTCTGTCTCTCTCTCTCTGTCTCTTTCTCTCCAACTCTGCTCTGCCCCTCAGGATCAGTGGCATTGATCTCCACCAGTGAGGAGAGAGCACCGTACCAATGGCCTTTGGGATTGGGATTACATTTAAAATGGGTTTAATGATCCTGGTATTAGCTTCCTCCCAGGGATGTTGTAAACAAAGCACTATATAAAGTGATACCTATATAAAAGGCGAAATAGTGGTGATTATTAGCTAGGCGGTACAGTGGGTAGAGTGCTGGGCTTGAAGTCAGAAAGACTCCTCTTCCTGAGTTCAAATCTGGCCTCAGCCACTTACTAGCTGTGTGACCCTGGGCAAATCACTGAATCCTGTTTGCCTCAGTTTCTTAATCTGTAAAATGAGCTGGAGAAGGAATTGGCAAACCACTCCAATATCTTTGCTGAGAAAACCCAAAGTGGAATCATGAAGAGTCAGACACAAGTGAAAAAATGATTGAACAACAATAATCATTAAGGGAATAACATACACAAGGAACTATAATACCAGGTAGGACAGTGAGAAGGAAGGAAATAAGTAGTTATTAAGTGCCAACTATATGCCAGGCACTGTGCTAAGTGTTTCACAAATATTTCATTTGATCCTCAAAACAACCCTAGGAAGTAAATGATATTATTATTCCCCTTTTACAAATGAGGAAACTGAGGTAGACAGAGGTCAAATGATCTGCCCAGGGTCACACAGTTAATAAATGAGACAGGATTTGAATTCAGGTGTTTCTAACTCCAGGTCCAGGGCTCATCCATGGCAGCATCTAGCTGCCTCAGTGCATACTTTTAGAGCATGAGATCATATGTAGCCTCATTGCCCAATAAATCAAATCATAAATCCTCAGTCTGACATTCAGGCCATAAAAGCTGGTCCCCTTCTTCCTATTACGGTTCATCACTTACAGTTTCCCAAAGTATGCCTCACAATATAGTCAGGTCGGTTTCTTCACTGTCCTCTGCATGCATATCCCTTAATCCCACCCCTGCATCTTTGCTCTCCTAATTTCTTTGCCTAAAACACCTTGCTATCTCCTCTCCCCTGTTTAAATCCTCCCATCACTGATGAAGCCCTCAAGGCTAAAGAACTCATGTTCTACCTTCTCTCTTCAATTTAATACTACAATAACTTGCCTGCTGTGTAGAGCTCTGTACCAGATGTGAGGGATACAATACCTAGATAAGACATAGCCCCAAGTTAGCCCCAGACCTCACTTTACCTCTCATGTAGTTGTCTCATTTGGGACGTCTTGTCAGCTGCTCTATTATTGACGCTTTCTTGCCACTTGAAACTGAAGCCTCCCTACCGGAACTCCAGAGCCCCTACCTGCTCCAAGAGTGGATGAATATGGAGGGGTAAGGGTTAATCTACTCTGCTTTGGAACTCCTACCCTGGGGCTTGAATGCTTTCATGACTGGTCATCTTTGAGAGGGTGAAAACTCATACAACTCACAATCTAGCTTGGTACAGAGTGGAAAACTCATATAATTCATAATCTAGCTTGTTTCAGAGTATGCTTAATGTTCCATCCAGTCATCCTTCAGGATCACTGGATACCCTGAAATACCCTCCTTCCCTCTACCCTTTTCTTCTCTTCTGTAGTCAAATCAATACTACTATTTCTTTTGGGAAAGGCATGACAATCACCTTCCCTATGACTCTACTTACCATCCTTGTGTCCCCCCCTCCAATCAAAAATTTCTATCAATCGACCAATGAGTATTTATTAAGAGCTGACTGTGTGCTAGCTGCCAGGGATACACATACAAAGAATGAAACAATCCCTGCTCACTAGAAACTTACATTTCTAATAGAGAAAGCAACAATTACATATCCATATGTACAGAATAAGTAAAGCAAATCAATATTAATATAGACAAAGTTCTTACATATAGTGCAGTTTGGGAGGGAGACAAGTACTGCATTTGTATCCCCAGTACCTGTACATACCTACGAGGCACTTGGTAAATGTCTTTTTTTTTTTTTAATTCACTCATTTATGATCCTAAACATGTAGTTGGGAAACATGATGTACCAGATAATTATATCTCCAAATAAGCACACACACACACACACACACACACACACTAAATGCATGAGAGCAGTGAAAGGAAAGTTCTACATGAGATCCAGGGGGTAACTTAATGAGTAGATGGATCAAGAAAGACTTTCTGGAGGAGGTGCCATTTGAACTGGTTTTTAAGGGCAGGGAAGGGGTTTATCTGGTAAAATTTATCTGGTAAAAAAGGAGAGACAGAGGTGATTCCAAATATAGCTAATAGGTGCAGAATCTGAGAGATGAAGGAAAGAAAGAGAGAAAGAAAGAAAGCAAGAAAGAAAGAAAGAAAGAAAGAAAGAAAGAAAGAAAGAAAGAAAGAGAGAGAGAGAGAGAAAGAGAGAAAGAAAGAAAGAGAGAAAGAAAGAAAAAGAAAGAAAGGAAGGAAGGAAGGAAGGAAGAAAGAAAGGGAAAGAAAAGGAAAGAAAAGAAAAGAAACAGGGCATGTTTGAGGAAAAGAGAGCAGAACATGGAGTATATCCAAAGAAAGTAGCTTATAGGTGCAGAATCTGAGAGATGAGAGAAAGAAAGAAGGAAAAGAAAAGAAAAGAAAAGAAACAACGTATGTTTGAAGAAAAGAGAGCAGAACATGGAGTATATCCAAAGAAAGTTGTATATGATAAAACTATCTATTAGAATTGCTGCTGTCCCCCTGTGTAGGGGCTTGGATTCCAGATAAAGAAGTTTGAACTTAGTCAACAATAGAAAGCTATTAAAAGGTTTTAGAAATATTTTATTAAGGCTATTAAAAACTCTGACCCATAGGATCCACCCTTATAACAAAGAGAAACAGTTAAGCAAAACAAACCAACACATTAGCTCTTTCTGACCACAAAAATAGGACTCTGAATCTGTGGTCAACTGCCTCTCTATTGAGAGCAGGACAATATGGTTCATCATCAGCCACCTGCAATGGATTGTCACTGCATTAAAGCTAAATGCTGATGTCTTTTGCTCTTAAAGGTTGTTAAGCAGAGGAGGGGTCAGACCTGGGCTATGAACACCACTTTGTGGCATTGAGAATGGCTTAGAAACAAAAAGAAGGGAAGAGCGGAAGTTTGTTATGGGCTAAGGGAGTAACCCAGGTGGCCGATACCAAAAGTGTAGGCTACTGCCTAGATTCTGTGATTATGACAGAAGTCATAACAGTTGGGGTAACAGAAGTAGTGGGAGCTCTCCAGCTGAAGGGAATTCAGAGGAAGTCAAAGGGTGGGGTAACATCAAGCATTGCCAGTCTCACAAATTTGCACCCACAAATAAGCCAACAAGTGTGACAAATTGGAATTTTCCTGGTCTAACTCACTTGCTACTAAATTCTCATTAAATTCCTCAAACTCTCCTAGAATCTCAGCATTCTAAGTTCCCTTAAAGGTTATCCAATCCAGCTGAGGCCTGAACAAGAGTCTCCTCTATAACCCACCCAGTGAGTGCTGATTCAGAATTCTCTTGGAAACCCTAAGAAAGAGGACCCACCAACTCTCCAGACAATCCATTGCACTTGGGAACAACTTGAGTTATCAGGAAATTTTTCCTGACTTGAAACTTAAAGATCCCTTTAATGGGCAGAATTTGTGGGTAAGATAATATTCCAATTTGGGACATTTTGAGTTTAAGAAGTCAGCAAGACATCCCAATGGATGTATCCAGCGGGGAGTTGGAAATGTAGGAACAGATTAAGATCAGATAAACAGATTGGGAAATCATCTTTACAGAGATGATAATTAAATCCATGAGAGTAGATGAGATCACAGAGATACCAGAGAGAAAAAAGAAAAAAACCCATGACAGAGCCTGGGGAATACCCTCACTTATGGATGATGGAAAGGGATGAAACAGTGTAGTGGTTGAATATGGAACAGCCAGACAGGTAGGAGGGTATACTTGTAATGACAGTCCAGGGAGAAGAGTGGAATCCGGGAGATGGGGGGGGGGGGGTGATGTCCATTCTATTTTAAGAGCTACAGGAAAGGAGACAGTCCTTGGAAGAGTATACAATCACTTGTCTTACTGTTTTCCAGTACTTGTTTCTTCTTCACACCTATTTTATTTCATACAACTTTTCAATTGCTTCCTCTCTTAGGATAAAGTCCAAATTCCCTATCCAAGCATTCACCTGATAGCTCCACTATCTGGTAACCTTCTCCAACCTTTTCTGCCTTCAGTTACTCATCTAGACAAGACTATCCTCCACTCTACTGTATGCAGGTCTGACCATATCAAACCCCAACCCTCCAATTCTGTAAATCCTGTTGGTTCCCTCTCACTTCCAGCATCAAATATAAAATCCTGTTTGTCTTTCAAAGCCCTTTATGATCTCTATTCTTCCTACCTTTCTAGTCTTCTTACGCCTTATGCCCCTCCTGTATTACTGTGCTAAACACTAGGGATACAAAAAGACACGAAAGATAGTTCCTGCCCTCGAGGAGTTTGCCATCAAATGGGGGGTTGATCTAGTCTGCCAAGATCTGTTTGGATCTAGACTTTGTCCTTTAGTATAGCAGTAATCCTTGCTAGCTCTGTGTCATCTTGAAAATTTGATAAACATACACCCTATGGTTTCATTCAATTCACTGGTAAAAATGTTAAGAAAAAAAAGGGAAGGGGAAGAAAAGGGAATAAATGCCTACTGTGTGTCGGGAACTGTGCTAGGTGCTTTTTATAAATATCTCATTTGATCCTCACAACACAGAACACTCCATCAAAGACCGGCTTCCAAGCAGTCCAACTTACTAATGATTATTCTATGGATTTGGTCATTCAACCCATTCAGAATTCATCTAAGTGCCATCATCTGGCCTGGCTATTTCCATCTGGTCCACAAAGATAGAGGAAGATTCTTTGTTAATTGTTTTGCTGAAAGCTGGGTAGGCCTTACCTCCAGCACTCTCCTAATTACCCTGTCCAAAAAGGAAATCAGTCTGGTATGCCTTGTTCCTTTGAAGTCATCTGGATTTTTTGGGACCCTGCTTAAACTTTGTCACAGATCACCCTCTTAGTCATGGGTTCCAGAATTCTGCCAGGCACTGGAATGAGGCTCACTGACCTGCAGTTTACAGACTCTATCCTTCCCTTTTATAAAAAAAAAAGTGTACCATTTTCCCTTCCCTAGGCCTGTAGTACCTTTCCCCTTCACCAGTCTTTCAATAACCACTAATAGTCGCTCTGGAACCATATCTGCTGGTTTTTCCCAATATCAGAACATATTTGTCCAAGTCTTCTGTCTAAGACTTCTTACCATGCTCACACTTAGCTTCAGTTTCCACTCCATGTTAACCAATCGAGGGCTAAGTGGAGCCTGTAATCATTAACAACTCAATGTCAACTAGATATGTGAAGGATTCCAGGAGTATTTATATTTAGGAAGGACACAAATGTGCAGGCTTCCCCAAGTCCGAGGCTTTGGCCTCAGGGCAATGTGGTTGTTGAAGTCTGGAGAGACAGGTGAGCTCTCTTCTCTGGCAATGCCTCCTTTGTTGTTCAGTCTTGTCTGACTCTTCACAGCCCCGTGGATGGTCCAGGGCTTTTCTTGGCACAGATGCAGTGGTTTGCCGTTTCCTTCTCTAGTGAATCACCTTTGCCCCTCCGTAACGCTGGAACTGCCCTTCAGACCCTAAAGCTGTCAAGAATTCCTTCATAAAAATGCCTCTCTTTGGCCACCTTTGTTGTGGTGCGTGATTGTCTCTATTTCATGGTGACACTACCCAAAGTGCTTTTTTGGACAGTGGGCGTTGGATTTGTCTTCTGAGTCACCCTGGCACAAAGTGCTAACAGAGAGCTAGCTGGCTTACTGTGGGTACAGACTGTATCTGCCTTCACTTCAGCCCCAGACATACATTCCGAAGTACACTTCTCTCAAATCTGACTCCCAACCCTTGTCTCCCTACCCACCTCCCTACCCCAGTGGGAAATGACTCTGGCTCTGGCTTCCTGCCTGTACAATGTTTGACGAGACTCTGAGATTTTTTTTTGTTTGACAAGAGTCTGAGATTTTTCATCTTTCTGATCTCTGAAGGTCCCTTCGAGTTCCTAAGATCCCAAGCGTCTATAGATCTCTCCCTGTGCTGTGTCTGAAACTTATAGAAAATAGCTTCATTACCTATTGTTCTACTCAGCCCTAGTATTCTGTAAGATATTAAGTGTGAATGTAAAATGCAAAGGGAAAAAAAATCTCTAATGGTGGAATGCCAGGCACTGAGGTTGGGGGGCTAATATATTTTGGGGGCAACAGAGGCTTTCTATATTCCCTCTCAAAGTATACCAAATAAACAGCTTCCTATATAACCTGTAAAAATGTCTGCAGAAATGAGGTTGCTGCAGGCTGAAGAAATCCTACTAAGAAGGAACAGTTCTAGTAACAATGCTAGTAGACTTCACAGTCTCTCCTGAAATCCACTTTTTACGGACTTATAGAAAAGTAATAATAATTTGTCCTGCTAGCAGACAAAAGGGACAGCTTTTTATTCATCATCAAGGCTCTGACAATAATCATCTAAAATATTAACCCATAAAGTTAGAGAATTTCATTAAGGGGAGATATTTTCCTGGTTGCTGTCACAGAGATATGTATTGGGGTTGAAGAGTTACATTTTTCTTTCTTCCTTAAATGAAGATTTCTTGTGGAGAAGTCTGTATCCCTTCTTTTTACACAGAAGTTATTTTTAAAAATACAATTACTATTACATCTGTTTAGTTCTTCTTTATCCCTGAGCTGTCTCCCCCTGTTGATAAAGTGCCCTCAGGGAATGGAGACTCACGTAAACATCAGCTTAAAAAAAGCAATTAGGAAGGTAAATCAGCTACAGCAAAAATTAAGTAAATTATAGAAGATGTATTCCAAAGAGAATGTTATTACTAGTTGCTTTTGGGGATTATCAATGCCAGGACTGTCTCATTGCTTTTATGTGAAGTTAATTTAGTATCTATTGTATTTAATAATGCAGTAGTTAGCATTTGTTGTCTTAACTGGATTTCGATGACCTAGAAGAGTCAGGCTGACAACTTTGTGCAATTCTGCTTCATTTAAATCCCATTCATGAGCAAGTCAAGACATTACCCCACGGGGCAGCTAGGTGGTACGGTGGGTAGAGCACTGGCCTTAGAGTCAGGAGGACCTGCGTTCAAATTCAACCTCAGACACTTAGTAGCTGTGTGATCTTGGACAAGTGATTTAGCCCTGATTGCCTCAAAAAAAAAAAGACATCCCCCTGTGATGTTATTGGTCCTTTTCAAAAATGAAGGATGAATAATAGTAATAGAGAACATAATTTTATAGGGCATTTGGTCCTTTCCGTTCTGTTCATGATAAATTAGCAAAAAGAAGATAATTGTACTTTGTGATAGAGGATGAAATTTTTCTACTTCATCCTGAAATGTAGAAAAAAGTAAAAAAAAATCTATGAAAAACTCAATAAGATTTTCTAAATTCAATCACCATATACTTTGATAATTGATAGCTTCAATGCAAGGGTAGGAATAGGTGAAGGTGGGAAGGCACATATTGAAGAAATATCAGAATAAGGAGAGAGGCTGGAGACTAGTGGCTTACACAGAATCCTCCATCATTCCTATATGTCATGAACACTTTTCTTCAAGGAAAGTAGGCCAACCAGGTCAAGTACCAAATAACATGGCAAAAAATGAAACTGATCCTATTTTAACAGGTAAGAAATGATGCATTATGGATGAGAAAGTCATCCCTGAATCAGATGTCTATACACATACTACCAACCTGTTAGAGCAAGGATTGACCTTAATTCATACCTGGAAGAAACAATAAAGTACCACAGTCTCCAAAGGATTAAAAATGACTATCACAGAGATGGCCGTAGAGAGGTATGGTAGGTGTAAACAGGTTGCAGCACATAAAACTAAGAAATTCCAAAGAAAAATTGGAGTGATGGATGTCACCATACAAATATCAGTAGAGAAGACAGCCTGATTTCATGCCTACAGTAAGGGATAATCGAGAGGTAGCCCACAAGATCATCTGGTATGCTGGTGCTGCTAGAAGACCCCTTGCATGTTGGATGGAATTCTTCTCCCCCAGCCCTTGATCCATGGCAAAACACATGTCAAGACATGAGCAAGAAGCCCAGAGGATGGGCAGGAATGAAGATTGTTGGAGACGACGTCTACAGTGAGTTCACAATCCATCTTGGTATTTGAACTTCCTGCTGTTTTTCATTTCCTACACCTCCCAAGAATATCCCCATCCAACAGAACTCTCTTTTGTAATGTTATTTCTTACTAAAATGAAGAGAAAATTCAACAGATCCAGCAAATTCCCATAGGAACCTAGTAACCTATAATCAGTGAGTAATACTTACATGTATTTAAGAGAAAAAAAAAAAACAACAAACAAAAAACAAGCCGGGGTCTCTGCCCTGGTCTGAAGTCCTTAGATAAATATAGAGGAAACTGAGATTTCACAAGAATGGGTCCTGTCCTTCAGATGAAAAATGCTATCCACCTTCAGAGAAAGAACTGATGGAGTCTAATTTAGATTGAAGTATACTTTTTTAACTTTCTTTTTTGTCTGTTTTCTTTTACAACATGGCTAATATGAAAATATGCTTTGCATGCCTGCACATGTATAATCTATATCAAATTGCTTGCCTTCTAATGGAGGGGAGAAGGGAGAAAGGGAGAGAATTTGGAAATCAATTTTAAAAGACAAATGTTAAAAATTGATTTTACATGTAATTAGGGAAAAATAAAATATAAAAATCTAAAGAATGGGTACAGCCTTTTAACATTCTACGAATTAATTTAGCAACCAATAAGTTTATTGAGTGACAGGTGTGCATTCACTATTGTGCTAGGCACTAGGGGTCTAACAAGAAAGCTAAGGGGCAGCTAGGTGGTGCAGTGGATAGAGCACCCACCCCGGTGTCAGGAGGGTCTGAATTCAAATCCGGCCTCAGATCAAACACTTGACACTAGCTGTGTGACCCTGGGCAAGTCACCTAATCCCAATTGCCTTAAAAAAAAAAAAAAGAAGAAAAAGGCTAGGAGAGGGTATATTGCCTGCACAGGTTAACATTATGTAAATGCTTATACTGGATTTGTTGTTGTTATTCAATCCTTTCAGTCACGTTTGATTCTTTGTGACTTCATTTTGGGTTTTCTTGGCAAAGATACTGGAGTGGCTTGTTACTTTCTTTTCCAGTTCATTTTACAGATGAGGAAAATGAGGTAAACAGGGTTAAATGACTTGACCAGGGTTACATAGCTAGTAAGTTTCTCAGGCCAGGCTTTCCTGAAGTCAGGCCCACCATTCCATCCACTGTACTGCCTAGCTGCCCTGGGTTGGATGCTAAGAAATAATTCCCAGGGAACAAGGCCCAGAGTCTCTGACTCTTTGTACCACCTAAAGCTGAAGGGGCCATATTTTTTTTTTTCTCCTCTTGCTGCAGATGCCAAAATTTTTAGTTGGTACTCTGATATGTGATCCACACTCTCTGGATGTGACTGGCCAATCTCCTTTTCCAATCATACAATTCTTCTAGGATTAATCTTTTGCGTTACTTAGGAGGTACGGTGTGTGGAGCATTGCACTGGATAGAGTTAGTGAAGACCCGAATTCTAGGCATACTTCATACACTTACTAGTTGTGTGATCCTGGGCAAGTCATCACTCTATGCCTTAGTTTCCCCATCTGTAAAATGATGATAACAAAATCCCCTGCCTCTCAGGGTTGTTGTTGAAGTCAAAATGATATAATATTTGTAAAGCACTCTGCAAACCTTAAAGCCCTATACAAATGCTAGCTAATATCATTATTCTGCTTCTTATTTGCAGGACATCACTGCTAAAGTTGTAAAATTCAAAATACATTTTGTTTACTCATTGACGGCAAATTTCATTCGTACAACAATCTCTTTAAAACATCTAAGTGTTAGAGTTTGAAAGTAAATGAAAATACATTTGAAATTTACCGTTTGATTTCCACAGTTACATTCCACTGCAGGGAGTCAAGGTCAAGGGATACTTGAATCAAAGCATAAGGCATTCCTTAAATGAACAAATGACCAGGTTTGAAAATAGAAGTATTGTTTTTCCCCAGGAGAATGCCTTGAGGGCAGGGATTGGTTTTGGCATCTTTCTACGCCTAATACAATGCTTAATAAGTACTGGTGGAATTGAACTTACTGTAACCTTCATTCATTAATTTTCTAATCTTTCTTCCTTCCTCTGGCCTTCAATATGTAATTTTGATAGTCATTTTATATCCACTGTTAAATTTCTCATTTTTTTTTCAAAGTATTTTCTAGAATGTGATAGCACCATCTATTGGTTTCTAAAGGGAACCAGAAGGCATACAGTTAATGGAAAAATGCTTCTGCATTTGGGGGCACTTAAATTATCTACTTTCCTCTTAATTATCAACCATTCACTTTATAGATTATCTATAGCAACTTGAGAACGTCAAATCAGCTTTCCCTTGCCACTTTCCGTCTTCTTCCTCCATGCCCCCAAATTGCCAACTGGCTTGCACTCAGAGTAAGCAAACTAATTTTAATATCAGCCAAGACATTAGAAAGTAAATACTTGTACAATGCATTCGAAATCCCAATTTTGGCTCATTACATTATGAATAGCAACCATAACGATAATAAATTATACAAGCTGAATTACATGTCATTGGCAAAGTGCCTTATCTGCAGAATCTCATTTGGTACTCACAACAACCTGCCTGTGAGGTAGTTTGGAAGCATATTATAGGTCTAATTTTATGGATGAAGAAATAGAGGCAGACAGAAGTTGTGTGACTTACTATGGTCTTTTTGTTGTTATTCGGTCACGTCTGACTCTTTGTCACCCCATGGACTATAGCATGCTAGTATTATCCATGGGGTTTTCTTGGCAAAGATACTGGAGTGGTCTGCCAATTACTTCTTTTTTTTTAAAAAAATTAAAATGATATAATGTATTTGTATTTATTCTCTTTATATTTATTCTATCTACACATATTATGTGCATAGAGAATATATATTAAATATATATATATTTATGTACATATATGTAATATAAATACATAGGTAATTCTAGTGTATACTGTATATACAATAGTGTATATTCTCTATATATGTACATATACACACATATCCTTATATGTGTATATCTGAACGTATGCATCCTTGTTTTCTCCTATTTTATTTTTTAACAGTATTCTATTTTTTTCCAATTACATGAAAAAGAATTTTTAGCATTCATTTTTACAAAATTTGGAGTTCCAAATTTTTCTCCCATCCTGCCATTTTCTTCTCCAGTAGATTAAGACAAACAGAAGTGAAGTGACTTGCCCAGAGTCACTGGTAAGTATCTGAAGCTACATTTGAACTCAGGTCATCCTGACTCCAAGCCCAGCTCTCTATCCACGAAGCCAACTAGTTGCCTCCTGCCAAAGGTTACTAAGTTGCAAGGCTGAGATTCAAACTCCTATCTTTGGACCCCAAGTCTACTACTCATTCAATTATATTCAATTTAATAATAATAATAATAATAATAATATTTATTGAGCACCTACTCTATATACACCTGGGAGCTGTAGATGCCAAGATAAATATGAAAACAGGTCTACTTTTACTCTTTTCACCATGCCACTCACATAGTAAGGGGATTTTATTCTCAATTTGAATTCCATATATATCCTTTGTCTTTCCCCCTCATAAGACTCTAAATGGTATTTTTGAAGTTGAAATGAAAATTCCTAGAACTTCCTATGAGTCAAAGACTGTTTCAGGCTGAGAGATTATTTTTTGTGAATAATTTAGAACTGAGAAACTAATAAGAGCTCCCTTTATGCCTCAGTTGATTTGCAGAAAAATTTCACTTCCAGTTATTTCTAGATCATGCCAGCTTTTCCTAAGATCATAAGAGAAATTAAGTGGCTCTCTGTTGTATGGTCCTGTTAACTGCATACCTGAGCTTTATTATTTATTTTGGGGGGAAGCAATTGGGGTAAAGTGATTTGCCCAGGGTCAGCTAGTAAGTGTGAGGCAGGATTTTAACTCAGGTTCTCTTAACTCCAGGGCTGGTTCTCTATCGAAGGCACCACCTAGCTGCCCCAGATCTGAGCTACAGAAGCTCTAAACACTCCTACGAGAACAAGAGCATTTAGCTCTGTGTAAGTCTCGGCCAATTGTCAGGATTTCTTCCAAACCTTAAATCCTACTGAGTCAGGGAGGTTTGGGCACTCAGCTACATTACACATTCAAATAATATTCTTTTTTTAAAAAATAAATTTAATTCCAATCTTAAACACCAAATAAAATGAACATTTCCATATACACTGTGGAACAGAAGAGAATTGTACAAGAAACTGTAAATCTTTATTATGTAGATCTTGCTGTTTAAGTAACTCTCAGAGCTGTCTTTCTTGTCTGTGATTCTTTTTTGTTGTTTTTAGGCAGAGAGAATCCTAATCCTTCCCCTTCCCCTCCTCCACTGAAAAAGCATGAAAAAATACTTTGCAAACAAATATAGAGTCAAGCAAAATAAATTTCCACATTGGCCATGTCCAAAAAATTTGTCTTGTTCTGCATCTTGAGTCCATTGCCTCTATTGGGAGGTGCACAGCAAGCTTCCTTAACGGTCCTCTGGAGTTGGGGCTGGCCATTGCATGGATGAGTTCTTAGTCTTTTCAAAGTTGTGAAACAGGGGCAGCTAGGCGGCGCAGTAGATGGAGCACCGGCCCTGGTGTCAGAAGGACCTGAGTTCAAATTCAGCCTCAGATGCATAACACCCACTAGCTGTGTGACCCTGGGCAAGTCACTTAACCCCATTGCCTAGCGAAAAAAAAACAAAAAAAACCCCCAAAAAACAAAGTTGTGAAACAATAATTTCCCTCCACCATCTTACTGAGTAGAAACAAAGGTGTTGCTTATGTCTCCTTTCTAAAATCATATTGCAATCACTCTGCTATGTCATATGTCATATAAAATCACAGAGCAAATCACTTTGCTATCTCGTATATCTTGTTTTCTGGTTTCTTCCCAGAAATTTGTTCTTTTGATCTGGTGATTTCTGCTCCTTGGGTAATCACAAGTATTTCCTGCTTTAGCAGGGATAGGACTCAGCCTTTTGTTGGCTCCTTCATCTTGAGACTTGGGGTGGTTGGTGGTGGTGATGGGAGAGGGATGCAGTACCCATGACACCACAGTTGCATGCGGCAATTCCTCATTCCTTTGTTTTTCTCTTGGCCTTGGGAGTTGATCAGCTAAACTCTCTTCCTACAGAGCCCAAGGACAGGGATGACAAATGGTTTCAGAGCCCTCTAATCGTGGTGCTCTGGGGCAAAGTCATGGCTCTGGATGCCTGGCACTAGTTGTAACTGATCCTGAGCCCTCCTGACCAGCTCCATTAAATCAGTAACGCTGTGCAATATACATAGCTGCTGATCGCTATGTAGTTTTATTTTATTTTTAATTTAAGAAATAAAACAAGCATTTCCATAACACAGTAGAATAAAAAAAGATTGCACATGAAACTACAAATCTATAATGGGCAACTTGCTATTCCTTTTAAATATATAATAAAGTTGCCACGTAGATTTCTTCTTCTTTTTTATCTCCTCCCTTCCCCTCCCAGAGATGGCTACCATTAGACACAAATGTGTTTTAATGATGAGTTCTCATAAATTCTCTTGAACTTCTTGGCTCATGAAACATAAACAGCCAGACCCTGAGCATTTTCTTGGAGCAGGTTAAGTAATTTCCTAAAATGCCATGCAGAAAACTAGGCAACAAAGCATAGAAGTGGAATGGAGATTAAATCCTGCATTCTAGACCCTCGGTAATGTTTCTTTGGTGAATCTAGACTAAGGATTTCTACTGGATCCCTCTGCTTCTCTGCTGGAGAAAAGTCCTATCTTTGGGACAACCTGTGCCTCAGACATCCTGCAAGCTGGAGTTGCAAGGCTTGTATATAACATCTGGTACAAATTCAATTGGACCACGATGGAGCAATTGCATAATTGTAATTATAGCTTGGTGAAATAGCAACATTAATGTTCCATTTTCTCAGGGAGGTGATAGGAAAAAAAGCCCCTTGATTTTCCTGCCTCCTCTATGAAGCCCATTTGAAATATTTCCTTTTGTTTGTCATCTCTTCATTTCTCATTTCCCGAATACTTCTACCAACCTAGTGAGTTTGTTACTTCCCGTGTTACACAAACACTTAGAGACGTATTCTATTTCCTTCAGTTATTTGCTTGCCAAATGCATTGATGGGATGGGAAGATGGACTAGAATATGGTGTCAAAGTCAAATAGAAATGTATCTCTGCTGGCCGTATGTCGACTTAAAAAACACAAATTAATATCAATATTAATTTAATTAATATTAATTAATATTAATTAATATTATTAATATTAATATGTCGTATTGTATTTTTCCTGTTTTTGTTCAGTATTTCCCAATTATATTTTCATCTGGATGGGGCCATACTCAAGACATGTTCAGCCATGGGCTGTGAGTTTGACACCTCTGAAATAAATGTTCTTTAAGGTTCCTTCAAGCTAGATGTCGAAGTGGATAGAATACTGCTGACTCCTGTTTCAGACCCTACCTGTCTTACCATAGACAAGTCACTTAATCTCTCTCAGTCCCAGTTCCCTCTTCTGTAAAATGGGAATGATCATAGCATCTATTGATTGTTGTGAGGATTTAGTGAGATAAACACATATGAAGCCCCTTGAAAACCCCAAAACACTTTATGAATATTAGCTCTTCTTATTATTCTAGCCCTAGATCTATGATCCTTTAATGTTAATTTATCAGTGTTACATATGTGCCTTCCACCTGCCCTGTCCTTTGAGCCATTTCACATAAAATCAAGTTTAAAAAGAGGAAAAAAATATTCAGCTATACATGAGGCAGCGAGGTGGCACACTGAACAGAGCACCTTCCCGGGAATCAGGAGGACATGAGTTCAGATCTGGCCTCAGACACTTACTAGCTGTGTGACCCTGGGCAAGTCACTCTACCCTGACTGCCTCAGTTTCTTTATCTGTAAAATGACCTGGAGAAGGAAATGGCAAACCACTCCAGCGTCTTTGCCAAGAAAACCCCAAATGAGGTCACAAAGAGTCAGACACAACTGAAACAATTTACCACCACCACCACTACCAACAGCTAAACATACCAGCACATCAGCTATGTATGGCAACATATACAACATTTTCTCCCCAGACTTCTCTCCCTCCCTGTCATTGAAAGGGAGGAATTGCGTTTTCTAAACTTTTCTTCAGGGCCAAGCTCAGTCACTATGTTTACAGTATGTTCAGTTTTGTTTTTCTCTCCATGTCCATTTGTATAAGCTATGAAGTTTTCAAAAATCTCTATATTATTTGAGTTTCTCATAACATAGCCAAGCTCATTTTATAAGGCAGTGTTGGAATTACTGAATGGAGGCCCTAGGAATCCTTGGTTGAACTACCGAAGTTAAGGAAAAAAGGCCTCAGTTTGTAAAGTGACAGGAGGAAAGGCCCTTTGAGCCCCAAACTCTACGATTCCATCAAATGTATAATTTGGAGACAAAAAGACTCATTCTTTGAGCGACATTTGTAAGCACAACTTGATGGAATTTGTTTGGCATATTTGGTCTCAAATGTGTAAAAATTATTTTCTTTTAGGGAACAAAAAATAACAAGAAATAAATTTCTTCTCCAGAATCTTGAGTCATTCTAGCATGTGGATGATTCATTCTTTATTCATTTTAAGCTCAGAAAATAAAGAATAAAATCCATCCTGATTTCCTCACCCAGAAAAAAAAAGAAATTCCATATGAGAATAAGTCATATCTCCAAAGTTTTTGTTTCTAATAATCGAAGGAAAATAAAACTATGTAATGATAAACTCAAGGTTGCAGAACTTATGTAAGGAGAGAAGACGCCTTCTATTTTGAATCTAAAAATTCCCAACCTTTGCTCTAGTCCTATGAGAATGGACACAGATGTGTAGTCTTCTTTTACATGGCAGCAGAATTTCCTTTTTGCTGCCTCTCATTCTCCAACACAATGCATGCTATATTTGTTGATCTTGGTCTGCAGATGTGGATATGGTCAAAAATACAGTTACCTGGGCTCCCCTAAGTCTTATCTTCTCCAGGCTAAACGATTCCAGTTCCTTCCCCCAATCCTTGGATGGCATGCATGAGAAATACTTTCTTTGAACACATGGACAGTGTTCTTTGGTTTGAGACCATAGCAGGTGTTTGAAGAGTCCATCACAATTTTAGACTGTTTCTTAGATTTGTTCAGTCCTTTTTCTGTTGTGTCCAACTCTTTGTGACCCCATTTGGGGTTTTCTTGACAAAAATACTAGAGTGGTTTGCCATTTCTTTCTCTAGCTCATTTTACAGATGAGGAAAGTGAGGCAAACACAGTCAAATGACTTGCCCAAGGTCAGAATGTTAGTAAGTTTCTAAGGCCGCATTTGAACTCAGGAAGATGAATCTTCCTGACTTTAGGTTCGGTACTCCATCTAGCTACTCGTTCTTAGACTTACTGTTACTTTGTTCAAAATGAATTCTTCTATTTCTGGTTGCTGCTGCTATTTCTCAGGAATCCGCAGTCAAGCTCCATACATATACACATTCACTTTTAAAAGGCTGGCTTCTGTGCAGAAGCATGACTCCCATAGGGCAATGGGGGCAGTTGCCCTGGGGAGTGTCCTGGGTATTTGGGAAACGGCAAGCTCAATGTGACTCAAAAGGGTGATGCTAAAGCCAAAAATGGTCATGCAGTCACTGACTGTACAATTCCAATTGTCATGGTCTCTAAGTAAGGGAGGGAGGAAAGAAAGAGCAGTTGTTTCTGCTCTACAATGTCTTGGGCAGGCAACACCTATGATACTATTTTTAAATTTCATATTATTTTTATTTTTAATATTTTTATTTAATATTATTTCCTTTTATTAGTATAGTGTGTATTTAACACACATTAACTGCCATGAAATTTCCCCTTTACAAAGAACAGAAAAAGATTACATATGAAACCACAGGTGTATATTACAGTTTGTTTTAAATATATATATATAGATAGATAGATAGATAGATAGATAGATAGATAGATAGATAGATA